>NW_013665700.1:606568-656076 GCF_000517525.1 Limulus polyphemus | reverse complement strand
GTTTAAGATTATTAAGGGTATTGATAATATAGATCCATCAAACTTTTTTTGTGTTTAGCAGTGAAAACAATAGGACAAGGGGCCATAAATTCAAATATTGGCAGTGTAGGAATCATCTACAGATTAGACAGTATTACTTTTCAAACAGGGTGTTTGGCTTTTGGAATGAACTGCCTTCAAGGGTGGTGGAGGCAGAAAATTTAATTGAGTTCAAGAAAAGAAGTAGAAAGGAGTTGTTACAGTTGGGAACTGGAATGGACATGCTTGATGGGCTGATAAACTCCTTTTTGTCCCTTTAAAATTTATGAAATTTTATCTTTAAACTGAGTCTAACTACTGCAAAAAAAGGCATAAATCACCCAGCAGGAATGTGGAGCATTTCGGGTGAACAAAGTTTCAGAATACATCTTGCAATGTTCTAACTACACATGTTCCTCGTGCATTACTTGAAGTTTTTACATTTTACTTTCTTTTGTTACAATATATACATCAATTACATAAATAAATAGAAAAAATATACCTAACAAATTTACTACTTAATACTGCCTATATGCCTTCTTGTACTCCAGAACCCACTTTGCTTAGGCTTATTTTTGCATACTATATTACTTGTCCAAAAAATAATTCATGCAGTTTTCATGCATATTTTGAAACATAAACAATAATTCAAACGGCAAAACAGAATGTCTCAAAACTACTATAATTTATATGGCTTTCTAACTAAGCTATAACTCTCTCAACAACGGCTCAGTCAATTTGACTGACCACATGACCTCTTTGTACTCATTCAAAGTCTTTATAGATTTGATACTACTAATATAGTGTGTATATCTTCACGAAATTTGGCAGTCTTTCAGTAAACATTATAAGTCTTTCACGTATAAAAAATCATATTTTTAGTGAAGTATTTTTAATAAACTAAAGATAGATTTGTCCTTGAAAATATCAAGTATTTGTTTCAAATAGTCCATGTGCAAAAGTGATTTTCATGTTAAAATTAAAAATAATTTTATTCATATCAAAAATTTCATTTGTGTAATCTCAAAACCTTCTAAATACATTTTAAATGTTTGTTTTTCCACCCTAACTCTATACAAGGTTGGTCAATTTGACTGACCTCGTAACCACTAAAAAAAATGGAAATAAATTTAAATTACCCTCTTTTTCTTTCTAGAATCACTTCAAATGTAACATGAAATTACATTCGTTTATCCTACGTAGCTTTAAACTTGTAACAGTATACATCTATTTATAATTAAATTTTATTGTTTTATTGCCCTTTGAACCATGTCTAATTACTATTCGCACCATTATAAGCTGTAAATCACTTGGGGATTGTGCAGCTCATGTTATGCAATTGAATTACATTACCCACTAGCTACTCTGAGCTGCTCGCGTGCATGCCTCGTGAAATATTTTTAATATATTCTTATTATTATAAATTTTACCTAATCTAACCTTAACAAACCTATAGATATCCAAATTTTTACATTTTAGTTACTTTTATAACGATAAATAAAGAATAGACATGAAAAACAAGAAATAAAGTACATACCCGAGTAATTTTTTTTTGCTTTCGAGTATCAATGATACCTAATCCTACTTTTTTATACTAATGGTAGTAGTGCATTAAATAATTTTTATTTAATTAAATAATGCACCAAAGAACATAGAATAATAACATGCAAAAAGCAGACAATTTTCTCTAACAATCACAACTTTTATGCTTTCTAACTTTGAGACAAGAGCTGTTACAAATTCATCCAAGCTAGCCGTTGGCTTTCCCATGGGAACAAAGCATGTATCAGAAGTGAAATTAACGATTATCTGTTCAGAACACAATGTAATAGAATACGTCATTTGATAGATGAAAACCTTGGCTTTATATTGGTTATAGGTAATATATAATTAAACATAACTATTAACGAATCCTGAAAGAAAGGATGCGACGCAGGAGGAGTCTGATTTTCTATTTGATAGCTCTATAACCAAACAAAATTGAAGGCTATAAAAATTATGGTTTATCTGAGCAATGATGATTTTATAGTGAGTAACTTACATTTAATTTCCGTAGTTACTGGAGGGGAGGTGGATAAATAGAGAAGATACCTAGAGAAAATGTGTCATGTGTGTCACACTAGGGTAAATTCAGGATTTTTTTAAATACTGCCTTATAGAACTAAGAACTTAAAACTTATATACTATTAAAATATAGATTATTAGTTAAGATTTTATGCTATACTAATTGGTATAATATAAACAAAAAGTAGTTTAATAGAATTTTGAATGTAAGACACTAAAACCCTGTGTCATGCGCAATAAAAGATACCCATGGCAATAAGGATAAATAGGTTAAAAACTTCTATTACTGCTCAGAGCACTGACTTCATTCAGTACACAATACTTTCTTGGAAACTGCCACTTTTGACCACCAAAAAATTATATAAATAGGAAGAAAAAATAGTGATGCATTGAATTTTGCTCTCTATTAGTTATAAACATGTACAATTCCAATATCAGACAGAATTATAAAAATGTCTTGAAAGATGAAGAGATGATAGGGCATTTCATGTAAGTTGGACAAATATAGTTATACATCAGTAAAATATAAATATTAGATGTTCAAATTTTATATTCTGGCTTGTAAAGATCTATAATCTGTGTTTCTAATTGGTTGGACATTCTGAAATGCATATACAATAGAAAGAAAAACTAAAATGTGGAATTCAGAGTACAGTCATGTTCACTTGACACGGAGAAAAGAAGACGAACATTTATTTAAGTGTTTTTTTTTTAAATTAAGAAACTGAAACTTACATAATATAAAAGCTTGAATTATAAACTGCATTTTGATGTTTAAGTTATAAACATACGTTAATAATAAAGTATGTTTGAATAAATTTTGAATGTAACACTGCAAAAATGTCACGACACGCATTTTGACCTTCCTGTATGCATAGGGTTAAGAGGTAATATTATTTTATACAAAAATACTTGAAATACATTTAGTCAGGGTTGTAGCTAGGTTGATTTGAGTGATGGGCAGTAAAAACAAGTCTAGTCCATAGATGCAAGTGCCTGTGGCTGCCACCATCTTACCCCCCCCCCCTGGCCAGGCAAAAAAATAATGGCTATTACTTTCACATGAATAATTTTAATGACTTTGAAAATTTGTAAATTCCTTCAGAAAGTCCAATAAAACACTCCACATGAGTAGTCACTAGGCAAACAAGTGTTATGAGGTGAATGACGAGTCTAAAAAAAATAAAGGCAGAGATAAATTTTACTCTAGGCTGAGTTTCATTTTTCTGATTGATCTATCTTTAACAGCAGGTAAGTGATACAAATTAGTCACAATGAAAGTTAAAAAAGTTTTTATGCAAAACACACACTGATATACTTTTATATTTTAGATACCCATAAAATTTTGACAATATTTTTACACACCACATAAACTTTACTGGCATTGTATGGTATCCACTGCGGATGACATTGTCCAATATGCCACATTAAGTACAAGTGAATTAGCATGACATGGATCGTTTGTTCAATTTTGCATGTAGATTTTTTCCTATGGAATTTTCTTCTGGTTACTTGTTTCATGACTTTTCAGGAAAAGTGTTTGTTTCTTACAAGGTAATTGTGAAGTAAACTATACTGTTACATTTTTCATGCCTATGGTGAACTTTTTATCAATGATAATTAGTGCCAGGCAGCAGTAGTCACATTGCACAAGAGTGCTTGCCAGACAGAACAAGTCCTGGGCAACCCTGCCAACTGTAGCTACAACCCTGCATTTAGTAATAATTTTTTTCATAGCTGTGACAGTTGGAATGAAATTTTTCTACAAGACTAAAGTTGCTCATAGCTAGTTCCAAGAGTTACTTATCTAATAAAGTAATAATAATTTTTCTTACCTTCTATATATCTATGTCCCATATGGTCATTATGTTTCTCTAATGCTCTTTTCACATCACTCTCACCATAAACTTCAATATAAGCTTCTCCACTTGGCCTTCCTTCTCGAGACAAAGTTGTATGTATACCATCTTCTCCTCCACAAATCTTCACACCTTGTAGAATGCATAAAAGCTTATATTGAAAAAAATTAATAATAATACCTTTTATAAAAGAGAGCAATGAAAATGAATGATTAATTTTATTAGTCCTTTGGCAGACATTTAATGCACTGGTGAGAATAAATGTTTCATCTCTATTTGCTACATTTGAAAAAAACTGAACAAAATATTTTTAAAAATCTGTGAAGTTGTCAAATTAGAGCCTACTACACCATAATCCAAACCTGTTATTCCTAACTAAATCCACTTTTCTTTTAATAACTATGTATAGTCACAAAAGGTGAATGTGACTTCGAATGCAGTCACAACTGAAAGTCACAAGTGGAAACTTAGACACTCACTAGCAGAAGCCTAGTCTCAAAAATTAAGTAGGCCAGCTAAGTACAAGCCTTTTTTTTCTGAGAAAAAAAACAACCTTTGTGGTGATTAACATACACAAATTAATTTGCATATGTGAATCACGTGAGTAGTTAAAGTGATGCATTACAACAAAGAAATAAAAAACATTTACTCTTTAACATTACAAATATTTGCATAATATGAGCAGAGTTACTGTTTATATCAAACTATATCCAATGATCTCCAATTTCTTGCAACTTTGACACATTTTCAAATCGGTTTTCTTGCCTTTGGCCACAATTAAAGATTGATTACTGTGCTGCTCAATGCATTTTTCTAGATAGCACATTTCTACTTTCCTCATGCCTACGTGTTTACGTACCACCATGAGCATAAAATGAAAAGGGACTGTATTTTTACCAAGTACACCAATGGCTAAACAATATTTGTGCTTACTTCAATCAAAATACAACTTTCTAAATATATATGTATTTCACAACTAAATTTATAAGTACCTCATAAAACTCTTACATCAAATACCTAATAAAATAAAATATTATACATATAATGATATTCAATAAAAAGGAAATACCGGAGAAGAAATTCATTATCTCTTCTTTAGTTGCTGACCACGGAAGTCCACGAACACGAAGAACATATCCCTCATCATCTTCACTGGACATTTTGAGTAAATTTCCTAACATATTTAAAACAAAATTGGATGACACTTTATCAATGGAGATTCATAATGATAACTTCACTGTACGTTCTCAGTCAATTTAGTTTTTATAACACACATCTTAGAGAAATAATGACCATTTAATGTTCAGTACATTGATGAAAATATAAATTAACTTAATAAAACACAAAAAGTTTATTTTCTATCTATAAATGGAACTGTCTTCTACCAGAGCTTCAGAACCAGGGATTGAATTTTAGTGCAGAATTAGATATTTCTGAAGCTTCTCCCACATATCTGCCACTTTCAGTTCATGAAAATTCCATGGAAATATTTTAGATTATCAGCCTACTAAGATTAATGGTGGATACCATTATGTGTTATATTGTGTCTAGGGCTGTAAGCCATTCATTTCAAGTACTGTTACCAGGGTTGTCAGCATTAGTTTTATATTCCTTAACTTAGTTCTTTCTTAAGTAATATTTACTACTTCAGATGCAACTAGATATGATTAGTTTATTTAGTTCTGAAAAGAAATTCCAGATTTCTCGACACCCAGATTTATATATTTCCCACTATTCATATTTTACACACTGTCCTACTCTTACATTTCCATTCAAACAGAACCCAGAATATACCTAAATGTGTATTCTGACAGTTTCTGTTGTAATAACACTCCCATTTTTCAATATATTGGCTCAAGATGTGCCAGTTTTTGAGAAGAGCTGGTTCACTCAAAAATAAAAGCATAAATAAATGTTAATACCACCAACCCATTCAATGTGAACATGATTGGTTTCTACAGGGAAAAAAGGAACCAACATTCTTTTGACTTCTACAAGTTGCCACCATTGTTTTGGATACTGTCCAACTTTAGGTTTCTATTACTATACCACATACTTATTACAAGTTATGTCCAATGATGCAACTATCTAATGATCTTTAAGAGTATTTCAGAATTTGCACATCTAAATGTTTGTTACATATGATACCATATCATTAATCCACATTCGTACAAATAGTTTCTACATTTTAGTTCCAAATTTTGGCACATTTTAGTTGCAGATATTTTAACTCATGGTCAGCACTGACTGTAACATGATTCTTGGTGGCCATCTTATCAGTTTCTGTTAACATCAGCAAGACTGTTGCTACCAGAGTACATAGTTTTGAAAATGAATGGTACTTATGACTTTCATGCCAGTTTGCACACTGACTCTGGGAGTTTCTTTTCTTTATAACTTTCACAATAAATGAATGTTTAGATTAACACACCATATAGAGACTATATGGACCACTTGTTAAATGTCTTTCAATGAAGTAGTAGTTGAATGTTTTGCCAAAGAACAATGAAGAATTTTTGTTCCATGTGAACAGAATTTTGGAACATTTATACTACCAAGATCTTCGTGCTTCAATCTTCAAGCCCAATGTCAAGATAAATTATCCATATAAATGTAAGAAATGTAAATAAACTTTGTATTATGATCAATGTAAAATCAGAGATTGCTTATTTTTTAACATATCTCAGCAATTTTTAACTGAATATGGACAACTTAACCCTTTAACTCTATCACTACGGGATCGGTCCCAGAAACTGACCTCATAACTATTTTGTGCTTGTTATAGTTTTCATGCTATAACTTTTAATACAGTAAACAAATCTTCATCAAATTGTGCATATTATCAGTAAACATTACAAGGCTTTCATATACAATATATCAGATATTTGTATCAAGTTTTAAGATTTTTTTTAAGTAATGATCTGCTCATGCACTATATTTTTCGAATGTTATCTATTCAACATGCAAAGTAACTTTGATTTTAAAATTAAAAATACTTTTATACATTAGAAAATTTTCAAATTTCACATTCAAAAATCTTTATAATATCCTGATAATTATCAAATGTTTTTTTAGAAAAAAACTTTATATTTTATATGTTATTTTCACTGTTGTATCTCTGTATGGGTTTGGTCGATTTACTGACCTCGTAACCACTATAAATATTTAGAAAATATTATAAGTTATGCTTTTTTCATTCTAGAATGACTACAAATTATACCACGAAAACATAAATGTTTAGTCTAAATAGGAAAAATCTCATAACATTATACATCTCTATATATTTATTATTTTATTGACCTTTCAGTCATGCCTGACTAACATTTCAAAGGTTGCAATGACGGGGTACACATGCACTCGTGTTACCATGTCCAAGAATATAACACTGGCCTTTACAAAGTGACCTGTCTTGGAAAATACAATCGCATTTTAGTTATAATACATTATATAAGCATATTCATTATTACTATTTACAAACCAGTTCTTAAATTTCAATTATTTCTTCTAGTTACAAACTTTGTACTCGTTTGTTGCTTGTTGTAAGTTGCTAAGCCTTATCAACTTTTGTACATGGAAGATATAAAACAAACTTTTTTAGGTTTTATATATGCATTTTGAAATAACAAAAAAAGCATAAATTGCTATATCAATACCACAGAATTCCACTATAATTTATCAAACTTAGT
This sequence comes from Limulus polyphemus, assembly GCF_000517525.1. Taxonomy (NCBI): domain Eukaryota; kingdom Metazoa; phylum Arthropoda; class Merostomata; order Xiphosura; family Limulidae; genus Limulus; species Limulus polyphemus. The sequence goes on along the minus strand of NW_013665700.1, from coordinate 648,449 downwards.
GACTAAGCTGTATATGAGTCTAAGAAAATATAATTTTTCGAGCTCACTGATGTCTTACCTTACTGCTTGAAGACTAGCATGAAAAGAAAGTTTCCTGAGCAAATACGTCCCAGAGGCTGAGAAAACCACTGGGGGAAACTCTGCACTCTCAATTGGTTATACACATGTTATTGGGTGAAGTAGGTGTACGTAAGAAAGTATTTTCAAAAATGGAAGAAGTAGGCAGGGCCACCTTGGTTGATTCAATAAATATATTAATATCTCGGAAAACAGAAAAGACAGGAGGTTCTTATTTTATATTCTAGCTTGTCAATATCAGTAATTTGAGTATCGAATTCATACAAAACTATAGACTTTGTATTTAGACATCATACACATTTAATTTGAACCAATGCTGCACTCAACATACCATGTGACACACAAAAATTGATATTTGTTTTTTTTAATACTTACTTTTAAATTAAGAAGTTAACTAATGTATAATACTAAAACTTGAATTATAATCTACAATTTGATATCAAACTTATTGACATATATTAGTAAAAGGGTAATTCAATAACATTTTGAATGTGAGTCTACAAATGAGATGGCATGGCCTTTGACCTGTGTCAGTAAGATTAGGTACAGACATGGCTCCTCTACACATCACAATATTTTAGTTACACAGTTACTTTCAAAATTTAACTAAACAACTATTACAATTACTTATGTATGTCAATAAAATTAAAATGGAGTTTATAATCCAAATTTTTATATTATTTAAGTTTTAATTTTCAATTTCAAAAGGTAATATTAAAAAATTCTCCATCTACAAATGCTTTCAATTTTCCCCTCTTAACTTGTATAATTTCAATAACAGAACATGTACACTGTCTATGTAGGCACAATCTGTAAATAATTCCAAGGTCCAATACATAATTTCAAGTCCTAAATTCTCTGTTTAGAGAGATACAATTACATGTTTTGAAACCACAACAGAAGCCCTGCCATCTATCTTTAACTTCCGAGGCAGTTTCCAAAACCATTTCATCTTATTTAATGCATGTTTATAACCAACAGAACAAGCTTGTTTTCAAAATCTAGCAATCCTTTTGAAATTGGCAGCAACAGACATTAAACTAAAAGTTTGACTGTGTAACATGTTGGTAAGCCAAATTTCTGGACACTCTACTTTAGTGAATTATGCCTTAAAATGTATATTTTAAAGTGATTTTTTTTTTTCATTGAAGAATTTAAGATAAAATTTTATCAAGGATTAGCTTGCTAGGTGACAAGTACAGAACTTCATGTATGCAGCAGGTTGGTGTATGGGAAGCTGCTAATGTCTTCGCACTGTGACTTGTTTGTTTTTTTCAGGGATGGATAAACTGTACATCATACAAGCCAGGCAACAGAACTATAAAATTGAAAATAAACTACATGTGAAAAGGTAAGCAGTTGAAATCGTGATAACATCAATTCAAGATCTAGAAAATAATTATGTACTGAAAGAAAAGGTATGTTCATTTCATTTCATAATTTCATTTTTTTGCATACTGATGATTCAGCTACTGTTAATGTTAGGGTAAATATATTATAAACTTGTGTTACAAAAATTTGTAATTCATTTAGGAAATTTTAGACGTTATGCAAATAAAACCTGAAAACTATAAGATGAAAAGAGGTATTTTTATTCTTAGTATGAAAATCACCTTTCACTCACACCGAATCAAAATGCCCCGTAAACCTACAAATATTTAGTAACAATATTTTATTGAAAAATGTGTGTACAGCAGACTTGTAGTGCTTACTTAAGGCTTGTCAAATTTTGTGGTGATACACTCTGTAAATTCAGTTATGGCACTCTCAGTTTCATTGTTACATGGTGGTTAAAAATTGGTCAAAATTACCAGGTCCATACTTAGAGGGTTAGTTTATGATTGTAAAGGGAATTGATAGTGTTCATGCATCATCTTTTTTTTCATACTTAACAGTGAGAATAGTAGGACTAGAGAACACAAATATAAATTTTGGCAGGGTAGGAGTAATCTTCAGCTAAGGCAGTTTTATTTTACTAACTGGGTGGTTGGCCTTTGGAATGGGTTGCCTTCAGATGTTGTGGAAGCAGTAAATTTAAGCGAGTTTAAGAGAAAGCTTGATAAGTATATGAATGATAAGGGCTGGCTTTAAGATTTGTTTTCAATTTATTTATTAATAGATTTAGTTTAATTTAGAGGATGGAACAGCCAAATTGGACCAATAGGTCCCATGTTGTCCCAAAACATTATGTTAAGTATATCAGCCCTATAACAGTGCAAGTCCTATACATATTTGTGTGATGTCTCATTGCAAAGGCAATTTTCTTCAATATTTCAAGAAATACTAAAATAAATACAACAAAACACATCTCTAACACAAAAATATATTTACATACCTGAGTTGGCAATGTTTTAGCAACAAAACAAGAGGTCTGAAACACTTGAACCTCAAAATTAAATATTTCATTTCATATGTTATTTCAAGAAGTCTTTTATGTGAAAGTCGCATAGTAGGTAAGGTAATATTTGAAGATTTAAGTGTTTCAGATATCTTGTCTTGCCACAAAAATGTTGCCAACTCAGGAGTACAAGTTTACATTTGCATTAGAGATGCATTTGTTTAATTTTTCTGAAGTATTGAAGGAAATTGTATTTTCAATGGGCCATCACATAAATCTAGATATAGCACACGTAGGGCTAATACATATACCATCTCTAATGCTATTATTACTATTAGTAGGAGATCTCAGACAATTATAGTTCCCAGCCATCGAACTGTCTAAGTGCAAAGTCGCAGTTGGAAATTTATGTCTCCCATAAACAAAATACTAAATTATTGTACACCAAACAAGTGAAAAATATCTACAGGACTATTACATGCTGAGTTTTCACTGTTTATTTCAAGGCAACCATATTCCCATTAGTTGTAAATACACTATAATAAGGCTGCCATGATCACTAAACATTCCTTCACCATGTTGCAAAGATGAATGAGCAAATGTTAGCACCAAAAACAGGGCATCTGCGAGTGGGTACTTGACCAATAAGAGTCAGTGACACATCAAATGAGAGCTCTCTTCATGCTCTACATTTATTCGAGTGTTGTTGTTTTTTGTATCCAGAACCATTTCCTATTTTAAAACATACAAATGCAACTTTAAAACCATTATTAAATACTTTTTTTAGTCATTGAATTTGAAAAAACAAAGCCATACAATAAACTATGTGGTCCATACTACATAATTCATAAACTGATATATACATTCCCATTTCCATCTGACAGCATGATATCCAACTGATTAAAATCACGAATTATCATCACAAATGCTTCAAAGATATATAAAGATGGGCTGGGCGTTGCTTAGTGGTTATTGCGTCCGAACCATGAATTCGAAGATTTATGGTTCATTCTCAATTTTGTAAAAACACGTTTGCAATTTGGTAGCGTGGCTGCACTATAAGAGTGACAATAAAGTTCCATTGTTCGATCAGGCAAGAATAGACCTGAAGTTGGCTGAATACAAAGTTCATACTTGATTTTTAACATTTGGTTGTTGACAGTTTCATTTTATTTATCAATATAATATAAATTCACTTTGGTAACGTGGCTGCACTATAAGAGTGACAATAAAGTTCCATTGTTCGATCAGGCAAGAATAGACCTAAAGTTGGCTGAATACAAAGTTCATACTTGATTTTTAACATTTGGTTGTTGACAGTTTCATTTTATTTATCAATATAATATAAATTCACAGATATGAATTTTTAAAATTAAATTGAAGTTACTTTATTAGGGCTACATTATATTTTTATCTCACCTTGTTATAAGTTTCATGCAATGTCTCAGGTTACCAGGCAAAGCAATTTTCTTAGCACTGTTCCAAGGAGACATTCATGTAGTGCAAAAGGTAAATTTATAGGTACAACTATTAATTGTTTTTCATTAATTATTAATTACATAATTCATATTGCTATATAAATCTACTAATTTTGAATGTGGAAACCAATGGTGTCTCCCACTGTCAAGTGTCAGTTCCAACTCCCTAAATGTTTTCAATGTTATTTTCAAGTTATTTTCAAATTAAATCTAGCTTACTTAATACTACTACTAGTAATACAAAGCCCAAACAAATTCAATTATCACACATTATCAGTTATTCAACCCGAGACAAGATTACGCCACCTTACTTACTCAGTTACTGTATGACCAAGATACCCGTTTCAACTTGCTGTAGTAGTACTAGCACGATAACGAATGCTCACGTTGGCTTGAAAGTTGAATTAAGCTAGTTAGGCCTACTGTGTTACTAATGTTATTGTTAGGCCTAAGGTTAATACTTCAAAATAACAAATTTGGGCCTATAACGGTAGGAATTGGCAATCAAACTTTCAAAGAAAAAAATATTAAATAATCAATACAATGCAAAAATGAAATCAATGTTAAAAACAACTGCATAAACTTACAAAACTTGTATCCTTCACTCGACTCACAATACACCAAATACCAAAATCGATTAATATACAGTAGGTTATGCGGCTAAATAAAATTATTTATCTTTGTTACAACCAGTGATCGACCAAAAATAGTTCTTTCTTAGTTTTGTTATTTCCTATCTACAATTATATTCTTATACGTAGAACTTCATTTTCGTAGTATAATATAATTATATTTCGATTTAATTATAAAGAAGTAACTTAATACCAGGTATTTAACATATTTCAGATCATAGATAATATATTGATCGAGCACAATAGAACCTATTTTTGATTTGGTGTCATATAAAAAATATATTAATATAAAAGATTAAGTTGGTGTTTAATAATTAACAGTATTATACTTTAATTTAAATAATAAATTCTTATTTCTTTGTTATATACGAAGCCATTTTTAACTTTTATTAATTTATGTTAACTAATATAAAATACCAGAGAGGAATTTTAAAAATTTCTAAAGATTCAAAAATTCATGAGCAAGTTGATATGATTTTTTAATATTATGTTTTTAATAATCTACGAAATAGCTTTACCATTGGATAACATCATTTAGGCTAATTTTGAAACAAGAATAGATTTTAATATGAACATCATTTTGTGTTTTTTGAAATGTTAAACTACATAACAAATATACTTACTTTCAATGATTATTTGGAATTTTATACATATTGTGTTAGTCAACTTCGCCTTCATCAAAATGTAAAATATACATACACATGCTTTAGAACAAATATGGTGACATTAATAAGCACAGAAATTACTAAATAACTGTTACGTCATTATTGCAACCATATGATATACTTTTAATGATTAAGCAATTAGTATGAGACACACAAATATATGTCTTCTTTAAATAAATAAATAAACAATATATATATATATATATATATATATAATAGCAGTAGGTTGCTTCATACCGGTTCGTTCTCTATGATCGGTTAGTAATTTGGGACGGCGTCAGGCTTCTTGGACTGTGCGCTGACAAACGTGCCGTGACAGGATTCTATAATTAAAGGGAGGAAGGTCTGTGCTTTGGGCGCTGCTGAAAACTCATCTAGCGTGTAACCATAGCCGCAATATTAAATTTTCTCTGAGAAGTAGCAATTGTTTTTTAACTCTATAGAGTCCAAAGTTAGCAATTGTAGTTAAAATAGCACGATGAAGAATTATACTATGAAGAAAACACCTATAAACTCCACGTTCTGTTTTTACAACCTATTCAGAAGCGACTTTATATTTAAACTTTTTGGCTCGAAATTTAATTATAAGATTGCTCCTAAAGAAGTTGTACAAACTAAAGTTGAGTGAAATAAAATTTAAAAATTTGTTATGCAAATTATTTGTTTGTAGTTAAGCACAAAATTGCAAAATAAGTTATTTGTGCTGTGCCCACCACGAGTATCGAAACCCGGTTTTCAGCTTTGTAAGTCCTCATACATAACATTGAGCCACTAGCAGGTTCTTTGAATTTTGTGGTCGTTCCCTTCTTAGAATAAGGTGCCTAACATATTTTCCAGTTAGCATCTCATAATGGTAGCGATAAAACAATTGATGCTACGCATAACTAGTCCAATATTGTGGTGGTCATTTTAATTTTATTATTTCCTCGGCTTCGATTAGAGCCCCAGACCTCTCCCACACATTAGACGAGTGCTCTGCCAATTGAGATAAAGAGCGAAATTATCAAGCTGTAAAAACAGACTATCCATTCTTGTGTTTTTCTGATATTTTAACTTTATTATTAAAAAACATGTCACGTGACTGATTATATCGCGTTCCAGTTATCTTTTAATTGGCACTTAGTGGGATTCATAGTACAATAAGACTGATAATAGCTTTGATCATATTTTCTTCACTGAACTAAATGTGGATTTCGGTATGAAGAGTATATATAATAACACTGATGATTTCAACTGTACACTTTTGTGTGTCGTATGCCACTTACCAAAAGGCCTTTCACTTAATGCCAGTCGGCTCAATATAAATTAACACTGAAATCTCGCCCGAATTCTTCCATCCACTCAAAGTGTGTATCATCTTCAATGCAGAAAGCGTGTGGCTTTCATGGAGAAATTGGCCAAAAACTGCTAATAACATTGTATTCAGATACGCTAATATCCAACTGAGAAATTTAAAAGTATCTGCAAGAACGCAAGTCACATAAATGTTAGAGCATAGAATAAAGTAAGATTGGACACAGTATTTAAATTGTTTTGGAAATTATACCAGCATGCGCGTGTTTGGAAGGGGTCGGGATGGACTGGTGTGAAACATACACGCGTTAACATTGCAGAGGCACTAAAATCGAACGTATATTCGTGCAAAAATCATATTGGCGTAGGTATACTTTTTATATCCGTATCTTATACCACCATTTATTTCTTAACGATATGCACACTATCTCACTTTAACCACTGCTTAGACAGCAAAGAAAAGAAACAAACACAAACGCCAACAAATAAAACCATATCATTATTAACAACAATTGTGTTCGTGTAAGTTTTTATTTTACTAAACTGGCTAGATTCTTAAATGCCTGTACTTAAACTGGCTGTTGAGGCTCGTAAAACTTTCTAATCAGAACTCCACAGAAAAAAAAAATGGTATATCACATTTTCCAATCAGGAAATGGACTCAAGTGTAGCATAACCTAATCAAAATCTACACTACATCGACTAATTGACATATTCCAAATAACATATATAGTAGAAAAGTTCCTAACTTGTACCAATTTGTACATGTACGTTATGTGAGTAAATTATACATCTATTACCTACCTCAGTGTGCAGTTTTTAAGATTGTTAAGCTACTTGTCTCCATGCTGTAATGGCAGCAACAGGTGCTACAGAAAGTCTTTAAGATTACCTTGTTCTAGTCGCTTCTACCATAGAAGTTAATGCAATAACATACAGTGCTTGGGTTGAAAGGATTGGAACTGTTGTATCCTTTGTGATATGTTGATAATGATGTTGATTAAATTTAACAACTAACCAATGCTGCGAAGGAACAATGATGATGAAGTGATGTTGTTAGCTGGACAAAGAAAGCGAGTTTAGCTATTGAAATGAGATAAACTTTTTTTAGCCAGTTTCTACTAAGAGGTCATCAAGTTAAGACTTCTTTTTTTAAAAACAATGTGTTTAATTCAAGGGAGATTAATTCTGAAAGTGAGAAAGCTTAGTAAAAAGGACTGTAATTTCGTCTACAAAGGTATGTACACTGTGTTTCCATTTATTAGTTGTAATAAATATTTTGTTTATTAATTCAAATTTGTTCATACTCATTATCTTACTCTTAAAGGAACTCAGTACAATTATCTATTACAGAACATTCCCCTTACTTCTTGATCGAATATGTTGTATTCGCGGATTTGCCTATCTGATACTTGTAGGGAAATTGGTTTTACCTGAAAACGCCACATATGTATCTGTTTTATCCCTTCGGATGGGGTTGCCTCACATCAGACTGGACATAGACCTTAACCCAAAGAGATGGCTTTTAGCCATTACTATATGCAACCTTCACCTAATTATAATGATTAGTATATGCTTACTACCTTTTAAAATCTGGTTACCAAGAGTTTAATTAATACTTGAAAAACATTTGCACGAAAATTTAGAAAAATTACCTGAAGATACCTAAATAAAGACATTCTACTAGTTATGGAGGGGCGAAATTAATAGCTGTTACAATTATGACAATCATATGATGTGAAACCTATGAACTGCTGACTTTTCATTTGGTATCAGGTTGAGGCCAGTGTTAACCATTGCAATCATCACACGATTAATGAATACTATTACTGCCTATTGTATGACCAAAACGTTCCACTAATGTACACGTGAACACACACTTTCCCGGTTTAAATTATCAATCCTAAATCTTTTCTGCATTCAAATAGTATTCCAAAGGTCTTAGCAATGATCTGAAAGTTCGACCGAAATGTCATCTGTACAGATAAAACATATTTCACATTGCAGCCCTCTGAGTGTAAATTTGACCAGTATCTTGAAAATGCCATAAGGTATTTTCTGAATATTAATTCCATTTCAACCTGCCAATAACTGGAAGGCAGATCAAGATCTGAACCATCAAGTGCTTTCCAATCTATCCAGTCATATATCCATTCGTGACAAAGGAAGTGCATTGATGTATGTTTTATAATCAACCTCATAAATAAAGCCCATGCAGAATCTTAGCATTCCCTCATTTTTCTTTTGGAGATCACTAATTCTGTAATAACTTCTACCAGAAGAACTACTAAAATTCTATAACAATAACAATTAAAAATATATATTCTTAAGTATGAGTAACAGGCAAACTACGAAAACGCTTTATGACAACTCTGCCCTAGGTCATCATTTCCTAGTGATGTTTTCGGCCATCAGCCTAAGGACACCAGACGAGTTTGGGCCTGTTTAACGATATTGCTCATCATGGAATCAGAACTGTCAGATGTAACACTTATATACCTTGTATTTCACAATTAACCAATGTATTAATTACTATTTAAGATATTTAATGTCATATACTAATATAGATAAAACTATAAATAAGTAAAATACGTATTGAATTATAGAAAATTAATACTTTAAATTACTATAGATTAGAAACACAACACGCAAACTTATGTCTAATTTTGTACATGGCAAGTTCCAGCTTGATGTCCACAGAACAATAGCACAGCCTGTGTAAATATATGACCGCTAGTGTATCTGTTCTAGTTTTATCAGTCTCAATCCACCATAGTGTTTGAGAGTGGCCTTACTAAAGAAAGTGTGCCCACTGGCTAGTCTTAAGATAAGTGGCTTATAAAGGGATTTTCTGTTTGTTTTAGAGCAAAGCCACATTGAGCTACCTGTTGTGTCCACAGTAGGGAATGGAACCTAGGATTTTAAATATATAGACTTATTGCTTATAAAGGTGGCAAACTAGAGGAAGGATAATTTAATAAAAGTTAGTATAGAATTTGAAGAAAGCCAGATATTCCAGATGTAGTTTTAAGTCTCTATGATGGATAAATGCCTATATTAACATCGGTGTTTGTAAGGTCAGAATAAAGCAAGTTATTAATATCCTATGGAGACTCTGTTCATTATGTAATCTATAAAAGTCAACAAGCATATCGTGAAAACAACTGACACTGCTTAATTTATGTTAGAGTTGGATAAAATGATAACTTTGGAAGGCTAGGTTTGTGTTTGATTATATAAGTCAAGAACATAGAATTATGCATAATCCGTAGTTATTGTGTAAATTTATAAAATAATTTTTCATAATAATCCTTATTGAATATTCTATGAAAAGAAACGAAACTATCATTGTTATACATTCTAGTTAATTCAAACAAATTGTATTTACCACAAAATTGAAAAAATGCCGAGTGCAACCTTTTTTTTAATCCATTATAGTATATGTGAATGACTTTGCTAAAGTAAGTCTGCTAAATAGCTAACCTTGCAAGGGACAGGAAGACGGGAAGTTGAGGGTGTGTGAAGAGAACAAACAAAAGTTGACCAGTTCTTAAATGTGGAAAGATAAGTTAAGAAAATTTAGTATAGCATTTGAGCAAATTCAGAGATAGCATATACAGTTTTAAATCTCTTTGGTGCGATAAAGGTTTAGGCTTATGCTTGGATGTATAAGGTCAGGGTAAAGAAAGTTGTTTATATCTTGTAGCAACTATGTTAGTTATGTGATCTATACTGAATCAATACCCTGCATTATTGACTCGGCATAATCTTGGTAGAGTTGAATAAAATTAGAGGTTAAATGCTTAAACCTGTGTTGGAGAGTAGTATTTTCAGGAGGAAACTTATTTCGAGACAAGAATTAGATAGGTAGATCCGCTAATAATGGTAGATGCTACTCTAATCGTACGAATTATTCTTTTAAACTCATTAAACTCAAGAGGTTACGCAAGGATTAGCACGTACACATTGAATCAAAAAATTCCACAATAAATCCTGAAGCCACAGTACCAAAATTTCTCTTTCCTATCAATTTGTGGTAATTTGGAAATCTGTTTCCACTTGAAAATTGCCACAAATAGATAGGAAATCTGTTTCCACTTGAATTCCAGAGGAGTATTAAGTAGTTAGACCCGCTGATTACATTATAATATTATGATTTTCCCTAGCAGATATCACCTACCACATGTACTTCACCTCCCTCCATGGTTACCTACAATCTTGAACAGTGCCTAACAATGTCTGGGCTATTCATTGTGTGTCTAGGTGTCCCATAATGACCATTTCAAATGGTATCAGATTGCTTAAACTAGTCATCACCATTGTGACCCATTCTTGCCATTCTATGTTCCTGCATGTGCAAAATAACTAAAGATGTATGGTCCGTCTCCCCAATCCATTTTTCAATATCTTATTCTCGAGGACAAATTGAAAGAGTGGATTCCATTCTTCAACCTCTTAGTCCCAAGGTCAGGTTGATAGTGTGAATCAATTGGCAAGGACTCTTGATCCAAGAACAGATTCATCTAGTCTATTCCAAACTCCCTGACTGTGCAATCATCTCAACTATGGCTTTCTCTTCTCCTCTGTAAGTACTATGTGGTCTTAGAAAACAACTTTCCTAAATCAAAATTTACAGAATTCACCAGCGAACAGAAAATAAATGTAACAAAGAAGTGTGTTCAAAATAGATGTTCCAAAAATAAATCCTTTGTCATGGCACCAAAATCTAAACCTTCTAGCTTTGTCAGTGGTATTCACAGGTAAACCAAAATACCACAATATGAGAGTTTCACAAAGAAGTGCTTACAGAAAAATATAATGAAGATAGGCAGCAAGAAAACTAAAACTGATGCAAGTGCAAACAAAGAATGAAATACACTGAATTATAGACAAGCATACAATGCTAGCATATCTTTCAACACCCCATATATTACAGTATTGGCTGGCTTCTATTCTTCTTAAAGAAACATTGAACTTTAGAGAAGAATAGTGACGAACTTCTTCACTGGACCAAGACAGGAAATATTGTGTTAATAGCTAAATTTGGAGACAGAGCAGTATCCCACAATTCCACATTACCAACATAAGTGAACAATCTCACTATATTAAAAGAAGAGATTAACTTCTTCCATATATTAAATTGTAAAAACCTTTGCACTATTTCTTCATTTGGGTATAATCCACACCACAGAATACCTGCAGAAATGATCTATCAGTTTTACCTGTGCAACTGGTGAGCTAATGTTCCATGGTAGAGTTTTATATGTTGGCTAGATCAAGCCAATTAATAGTGGACTGCATGAATGTATATAGAAAAGAGTATAACAGCCCCTCTGTATACACAAATGATGTCTTGTGGCTTACTATGGGTGAATTCTAGTGCATCACTATTGCGTAACTAAATTATAGACATTACATATGAAATAATCTGTTTCCTCTCCATAAATCAGACAGAATTAACTTAGGAAGTTATCTGTTTGAGAAAAGATTAAGTTCCAGTGTTGTTTCGCAATTATGGGCTACTAACTATCCAGCTTTACATTGGGATATTTATAAGTGTGGTAAGCGAAGTGGAAGTAACTGAAGCTAGTGGGTAATGCTAAGGTTATACCCCTCCCAGTGTAGCTGTGTGTGTTTACTTGTGATCTTTTTAAAGAATTTATTTAGCATATTTTTGTCTCAAAGGGTCTTTCATTTTATTATTTAAGGGAATATTTGTACTAAGTGATATTAATGTACTAAAAATTTTGTTTGGTAGTATATTTTTAAAGATATATTATTTTATTATCTAAACTGTTTTAATGTATTATAATTTATATTATGGAATTGTAAAGGGTTGTATTTCATTACCCATTGTTTTAAAATCTTGTTAAAGAGAGAGCTTGAGTTGTAAGTTATATTTCATTGTTTGAGAGTTGTGTCAACCATGTTGCGTTTAAGCTTTTACAGGGATGAGAGAAAGTTAACACACTTCTTGACCATGTTGCAAGTGTAAAGGTAATTGGTTTTCAAGTGAAATTTAACTTTTGGCTTGAGAACAAGTCTGAAAAAGAGTGTTGGAGGAGGAAGTGTGATATGCAGGCATGCCGTGTGATTTCTACCTTACTCATTTTACATGTTCTAGAAAACCATTAAGTTGACTTCATTCCAGCTTCCTTTGCTTCTTTGTTGTTTTCTAGAGATAATACCTGCTCTGTCTGCTGTGTTGCACATTGTACAAGGTTATAGAAGACATCAGTGCCCTTCACTTGTGGGCTAGATGAAGGTACAGGTTAAAACCTCCTCTATGTTAATTGAGAATGACAAGTCATGTATGTAGCACTGGTTACTATGGGTAAATTTGATGCTTCCCATTAAGTAAGAAACACTGGTTTTAAATAGTGCTACCCAAGATCACAAGAAGTTGGTTGACAAGGGGAATGAAAATATTTTAATCAGTTCACGAATCCAGTGAAGGCGACCTTCCAGTGTTTAAATGCAAGTAAGCAGATTGTGTTATTTATAGTTGATTTAATAAAAAATGTTTTCCTTTTGTATTGGCATGACCTGGTGGTTAAGGCACTCGATTCTCAATCTATGGGTCATTAACCTAAAAATACACACCGATTTGATAAAAATGCATGCCTAATATTGCGAATCCAATTGAATATACATGTTTTACAGTAATATCTGGTATAATAATTTGAGTATAGATGGAAATACTTGTTTCAAACCATAAAATCAACACCTTACTACCAAACCCAAAATAATCCCTATTAAATGAAAACAAAATATGGCGTATATTGTATCCTATGTGAATGTCTAAAGAAATACATAGGACAAACGTCACGTGCCTTAGAAATAAGACGCAAACAACACCAAGGTCACATGTTTGGCGACAACCCTACTACTGTTAAGTAGAGCTAATATGATGCTAAAGTATCATTGGTAAATTATTTTAACACAGAGCTTAATGTTATTTTTTTTATTAAACACATTTGAAAATACTTAAGTGAAGAACTATAATTAAAAAAACATACGAGCCTGATTTTTTGTTGTTGTTAAATGACTGATAACTAAATCATGCAATTTTCCAAATATCAGATGATGGCTTTCTAATTATCCTTCCAGCATGGCCAGTTGGTTAGGGCGCTTGACTCGCAATCTGAGGGTCGCAGGTTCGAATCCCTGTTCCATCAAACATGTTCGCTCTTTCAGCCGTGGGGCGCAATAATGTGACGGTCAATCCCACCATTCGTTAGTAAAAGAGCAGCCCAAAGAGTTGGTGGTGATGACTAGCTGCCTTCCCTCTAGTTTTTCACTGCTAAATTAGGGACAGCTAGCGCAAATAGCCCTTGTGTAGCTTTGCGCGAAATTCAAAACAAACCTAATTATCGTGAGCGACTTCTACTAGAATTGAATATACATATTCCCATTTTTTACACTAAACAATAAAGGCTTGGTTTATAGCAATAACTTTTTATTATGGGGTTAGTAATTTCATTCTTAAAAATATTTTATTGACGAAAGATAAAACTCGTATTTTCAACCTGAATGGCACAGACGTACCAACGACCCTGCCAGACATATAATTTAATGCTGTTCACCTAAAGGATGGTTAAATGAGGCAACTAATCACTAGAACCGAACACCTATAGAACTACTTTAAACCTAGTAGTAGGATTGACTGTTGCAAATTATAACTTCGAGTTCCACACAACTAAAAGCGTGAAAAACAAATCTCGAACCTTAGACCTACCGATTTCAACTCCATACACTAACCACTAAGTGACGCCCAACTTCTGACAGACAGACGGGGGGAAAGTATCCGTATTTCAGCATAAAGTACTTTAAGGTAATCGAAGTACATCAAAAATTTATATAGCACTGAAGTTTTAGAGTACTGTATTTTTTATTACAAATAATCTCTTTTACTTATTCATGATTACCGAAATAATTGATATAAATATTTTAGTTTACCAACACGTTTAACAGGGTGTTGCACCTTAGACATGTTTTACAATGCTAGCTACGCTTAGTGACATAACTTGTAACTCAACAAGCCCTTAATTTGGTCTGTCGTTTGTGGAAAATATCAGTTAATAACACTTGGAAAATTATTTAAGCGAATTGAAGCGACATGGAAAATAACTGAGTAAGTAACAAACATGAATATTATGAGCAACAATAAAGAGTAGAAAAACCAATATTATAAAACATCATATTGTAAAGCAATTGCAAGAAAATAAGATATTGTAAAGACTACCAGTCTTCATTCTCAAGGACCTGTAGCTGTCTCTTGTTGGTAGACATTACCATTAGATTAAAACTTTGTTCAGCAGCGATGACCTATTAGATCAAAACATGATTTGAGATACGACTACCAGTTACTGAAAATTCCTGCTTAAATAAAAGTCCAAGTGAGTATTGAGAACATGAACATTATCTAATGGCATCGTATATTAGTGAATCATAAAAAAAATTGAATCGAAACGTTTTGTAATTTTCACTGCCCTTTATTACAAATACAAATGTATTTTTAAAGGTTTTGCTGCTTCAGCTATACAACAGAAAAGTATAATTATGATAAGGATTTTGGTATATAATTTCTAGAAGGATTATGGTTTTATAACAAACAGATGATTTGCAGTGATTCCAGTAAAGTTTAGAAGAGACCAACATGGTTTTATCTTTTTTTTTTTTCTTTTGTTTCACACATACCCATTTCCTAAATCTTTTGATAATTTATCACTGGTATATTGAATACAAGAAACAACAACAAATAAAAAGTATGGAAACATAACTAATAAGCTTTTTTTTTTGTGTGTGTGTGTGGCTGTTTCTTAAAATTACAAATCGTTTATGATAGTTTGCATGGAAAGAGGAGAATTAGTGCAAGCTATTTCCTTTTTTTTTGGTAAATCATGACTTATAACTTCATTGTGATCTTAATTAGTTCTTTAACATCAATTATAATAGAAACCAAACAGGTTGCAATAAGAAGATATAAAGACCTTATCCTATACAATTTATGTATCTAATATAAACAAAGAACTGTAATAAATGACCATGAACGTTTAACACCTCACACAAATTAATACAAAAAATAATAACAACAACAAAAACTAATACACATTCATTAATTATTTTTAATAAGATAAAACACAAAGAAATACTTTTATGTGCACATCTATTTTTTTTCTGTGTATCAATCAGTATCTGTACGAAGCTTATGTTTTTGGTGTAAAGAATATGGCAATATAATGTAAGAGTAATACAAGTAATAATTGCTCTACTGGTGCAGATTTATCTCATCGATATTTAGGTATAATAAATGAATAGAAACAGATTAGTTGCATCATGGAATGGTCATACCCATAACCGGATTCACTATGACAAACTCCAAAATCTTTGTAAAAGGGGAAATTATAAAGTTGCAAGGAAAAAAAAAAAGGATAATAAGTTAATTCTCTTAGCATCCTTTTACTTACTGTAAGTGAACGAAAAACACATTATTTGGGGTAACAACTGTTTTAAATATATATATATATATATATATCTCCAAGAGCAGTTAAGTGTCAGTAGCCAAGATTCTTTGGTTTAAGATTTCATAACACGGATAAAGAAGGAGAAAAAGATTTTAATAACAATTTTAAGGAACATGGTCATAAAATATTGTTTTTCAAAAGTTTGCACATTTTCAATAACAACCCACTTCAATCACATTAATTTGTTTTTATTGAGTGGTTTTTGTCTAATGCAGCCAATATTTTAAAATATTTTTATGCATTTTTTACTTAAAACAAAATATTAGGTAATCCACACTCATACCCCCACACCTTTGTCTTGTATCTTAATAGTATAGAATTGTTCAATTAAATCACTATTATCCACCAGCATACTATAAAAACAATTATGAAATTTGATGAAATACTTATAGAAATAATAAAAGCTACTATTATCCAGTATTGTGTTGGTATTGTGGGTAGCCTTCTAAAATGGTCTCATTTATAAAACAAAAGAAAAAAATGAATGTGGAATTTAATCAATATAAAATAAATACACAAAGAGTATCTAAAGTAATTTAGGAAACTAAAGAGAGTTATTAAACTAGCACAATTAGATTGTAGAATATATATATATATATATATATCACTGCAACCCATATATTAAAAATGTAAAATAGCAAAAAGTACAAAAGAGAAGAACAACAATAATTTAGCTATTGATTAAAACCTAGAAAATCTCTATTGATACGAAATATTTTCATGAATGTTCAAAGGGAATTGTTAATTTTTACAAAACAAATCTCAATACATCAAATAAACACTTGAATATCAACATTGATTTTTTTTTATTATAATTAGTGACATTGCTGGCTTACATGGAGAGCTAAGCTTTTAAAGTTTTTAAAATCAAAATATTTAATAAAAATAATTACAGACCATGGATATTCAAGTCTTTGCTTAATTTTATGTTGTTTATCATTTAAACAATCATCTGATAAAACAGTTGTTACATTTTAAAAGAAAACAAAGAACAATGAAAAATGTATTTGCTTTAGTCTTTTATGGATTATTTTTATCAACTGGAAAATTAAATATGAAAAAAAAACATATCCAATTCATAATGCCACTAGCAACTATTATATATTAGAAATGAAACAAATACAAAAAATTGATTTAAACAGTTCTTAAAAAAAAACATATACCTATAGTTTTCACATCTTATAAACAGACTGACAAAACGTTTGCAGTTATCTGTAAATTTATAAACCTTCTCATTTCTTAACTTAAGTCATGAAACTATTTTACCTACATATAGTTCTATAATAAAAAATTATGTCAGTATTTATTATCACCAAATTTAGTTAATGGCCAAAGGTATTACTGAATACTGGGAAATCTTATATGATACCGATCTATTCGTTAACCAAGTTAAAACACTTCTGCCCATTATTTCAGTACCAATGACTGAAAAAGTTAGATTGAGTTGACATGATTAAAACTACCAATTAATTATGTTGTTTGATACTAGGTTCAAAACATTCTTTAACATATTCGATATGGTTACACAAACACCAACAGACTACAATATGTGTTACAAAAGTTCAAAACCCTTCATCACCTACAATATTTTATGCAATTAAAATTGACTATATTTAGTATTTTGTTTTACAAGGGATTTTTATCCTCAAACACCTTGAATATGGCTAACTGGTACAGTGGTTATCACATTGCTTAATACACGTTTTTGATCATTTTTAATCACCTACAATACTTAATAGCACTGAATGTACATTTTTACTCTCTCATTTATACAGACATTCAAATGTAACATCACAGCTATGATACTTAAAAAACAGTATTTGTTTTGTTATTTTTTACTACTTGTTCAAATACACTTAAACTATCCTTGTTACTTAAAAAAGTGTAAATTTTTCACTGTGATTTTGATTTAATACATAAATTATAATTTGTAGTTAAATATACCAATCAGTGGGCTATAACACATGTATTTAACTGTATTTGAACATCTCTCATACTTAGTAAAGGTTTATTAATCTTTTTATTATGTTTCTTAATACACATATTCAAAGATCTTGATCACAAAGAAGAGAATTAATACTTAAAATACCTTGGCTGTTTAATATACACATTCATTATTCCTTTAACACAATATTTCCATAATCTTCCAATATGTCTTTATTCAACCTTTATGTTTCACCACTTCATTTAATCAAATCTAGTTATGAGAAATACATTTGTTTGATTTTAAATCTATGCTAAGACATGAATATTACACAGATATACAATACTGTAGCTGTAACAGAAATATTATATATGAAGGTTGATAGAAACCTTGGATATTTAACTTTAAATAATTTCAACCAGATATTCAGTTTTATTCACAAGAAGATTTAATGAAAACAGCCAAGAACATTAAAGGTACATACAATCAATAAATTCTTGATTTTGCACATTACTGGGAACTTGGGATTATAGAGAGAAGAAAATATATGCAATATGAAAAGCAAGTTTCATTCTAGTAATTTTTCCATCAACTGCAAAGTAGGGGCTTCTACACTGACTTTGCTTTCTTGACTTATAACCTCAACCCCTTAAGAAGTCATACATAGGACTCGGTGCTTCGGAGAACTCTTGAGTAGGAGCAGGTGGGAATTAGTTCTTGGATCACACATATCTTCAAAACACATAGGATGAACCAATGGGTGACCATATTGGGGCCACTGTAAACTGGCCATTAGCTTGTCCACAAAGCTGACAAATGACAAATTGGCAGAACTACCTTGGCTCAGCTTTATTTATGGGAAGTTGTAACGGAAGAAAAACCTACCCCTGAGCGGTGAAAGTGAACATTTTGCCATTTTCCATCCATCTTACGCCAAACCCTGGTTTCTTTGGTTTGCTCAGTATAAACAATCCCTGACCTGTAACCAACAGAAGTGGTAACTGTGAATGTTAATAAATTAAAATATAAGAGATAACAGAAGAAAATATATGTCATTTTAAGGTAGATTTTGAGATTCATAAGTGTAATGTCAGTATGCATAATTTTCAAACGAGTCCTAAATAATCTTTTAAAATTTATAATTTTAGATTCTATGCTAAACTAACACCTGTTGTGTAACATTTATAATGATTATTTTAGAGAACTAATGGTTTAAAGTTTCTTGGTCTCATGTTTGTTAGTTATTTGAGTTGCAGATTTTATTTAGCATAGTATGTTAATTCCAAAATGGTTTCTAAATGAAACCTTTATCACAGAAACATAGATAAAATTTTACATTTGATAAATGTGAAGAAAAACTTTGAAATAAACAACACGTATGATGTGAAATCTTAAGGCACCGTGTATCTCCACGGAAAAAGTATACTGTAAATATATTCAGAAAATATTTTTAAAACTATATTTTAATATGCAATTACGCTGGAAAAATGTGTCATTGCCCATTACTGCATTCAATTGCCTGAAGTCCACACAGTACTTTGTGTACCTCCTTAGCTTCGTGTGATGACTGATAGTGATAACTGAGCATTCTTTTGTCTTTCAGCATCCAATCTACCTCAGCACTAGCTATACCTCTGGTGCTCCCAGAAAGCCGGTGCAGTTGTGTTATAGGATGTGCATTTCTGGTGTCTATATGATGCTGGGTAATGTGTGTTCTTCCCAGCCAACCATTTGTTCAGACAAATACATCTCTGCTGATCCTTCCTTGTGGCTGTAACTTAAATATTCTGCAAAATGTTAAATTTTCACTCCTGCTTTATTATTATTATTATTATAGCTAATCTGTGGCTGCTTCTGAATTCATTATTCAATGAGTGTCAATTGTGCTGGATACTGATTTCCACATCTAACTGTACTGGTCTTTCTATTGGTCCCAGTAAATACATGGTTAGCCACACTTTTTTTTTGTAGCTTTCCACCTCTGCCTTCAAGCTAAGCTAATGTTCTCAAGATCGACTGATGAATCAGATGTATGAAGCATAAAGTTCTATAGTGCA
This sequence comes from Limulus polyphemus, assembly GCF_000517525.1. Classification (NCBI taxonomy): domain Eukaryota; kingdom Metazoa; phylum Arthropoda; class Merostomata; order Xiphosura; family Limulidae; genus Limulus; species Limulus polyphemus. The sequence goes on along the minus strand of NW_013665700.1, from coordinate 628,457 downwards.
GGGAAGCACTCAGTATTCAGAGGACATCTTCGAGTTTATCAAGGTTCCTCTAATCTCATCCTCAGCTCAGCCTGGCTCTCTTCCTTTCTGCTAAAAGTCTTTCCAAGATGAACAGGCATCTCTTGGATAATATCTCATGAACAGTCCAATAGACAAAATAATATAAAGGAATGAAAGAAACAAGACAACTATCTCTTTTATAATAAGTAGATTTTGGTTGATGGCATCAAAACTTGTTTGACTGATATTATCTGTGATAATTCAAGGACAATCCTAACTGAAAGTCACTCAATTTCTATAAAAACCAAGAGGCTCATGGACTTAATATGCAGAAGAAGGGTACGTGTAGCACGTAGCTATTTGTTGCAGTTTAAATGAAAGTGACGAAATCAAAGTGAAATGGTTTATTTGAAGCAAGAGAGAAAGATAAGTACAGAAAATTATTGGAGAGAAGGACTACTGCAAAATAAAGGAAGGAAATATAAGTATATGAAAGGAATTAAAAACTGTGTTTCAGCAAAGTTAAAGCAGCATACAACCAACAGGCTAGAAGGAGTACGACAAAAAAAGGACTGGTCTTTGTCAACCAGTCTTGTGCTCTCACACATGAAATAAACTGCTAAAAGTTGGGATGAATCTTATTTGAGAATGCCAAAACTATATTCACAATACACATCCTCTATGTAGCACTGACCAATCAGAAAATAGGCACCAGAACACACAAAAAAAACTTTTCTTAATAATTTGACAGTCACAAGGTGTTCCCTATACATCAGGTCAAACAGATCACAAAGCAACTATCTAATGAGGCAGTTGGTTATATGAGGTTCAATGGTGCAAAACACAAAGGATGTCTGTGCTAAACAATTTTATTTCATAAAACAACAGTCTTATGAAAGAGAAAATGGTATATCAAGTAAAAATGCAATATACAAGTAACTTTTTTGATGAAAATAGGATAAAATATAAATAGAAGTAAACAAGGAGTATGGCCCATAAAAAACTAAACACATGATCAGGTTGGAGGCAATGTCACAGTTGCTAATGAAACTGTCCAATATCAAAGGTTAAAAATTAAATAGAACTAAAAAGGTTGATGGCCCATTAAAACGAAAAAACAGAGTCTATCTGGATAGTGTCATCATTGCTTATGACATTGTCCAACATCAAAGGTATACTGCAAGCAAAAGTATGCAAAATGGTGGTGAAATTGATTGTTGTAGCAATGGTATTAAAATACTATTTGGGCAATTGTAAATTGAGTGTCATACTGCTCACAAATTGACAGGTTGTTCTCCTGCAAAAGAAAAACAATGTGTAAATAAACTATGTCTGAAGCAGAGCCTTGTGTGGATAACTTCCTCCCTTTGTCAACTATGCAAAATTGACAGCCAGGTTTAATCTGGAAAAGCCTGTTCATACATTTCTCACCCCATATTGTCTGCTAACGGCCATGAAGTTTTGTCCTGATGACAGGCTTAAAATAAATATATTGTTTAAGCAATGACTCAATGCCACCAGTGGAAAATGATTTATAGAAACATCTCTTACTTGCAATTTAAATTTAGATGTCTTCTTTTATACAAAAGTTTACTAGAGAAACACAGTCCATTAACAATGCCTTTAAAGTATATGATCCTCTGTCTAAACATTCTATCAAGCAAAAAATTATAGTACTTGGAGCTCACAGTTTGAAATGTTGTTTTTCATATCAGTTATTTAACCAAAACAATATACTTTCAATTAAGAATACACAAATATAATATCAATACAGAATAAAGTAAAAGAGAAAAATGTTTTCAGTGTGCAGGTCTACCAGAGTTCAGTATTTTTATATTCAGAATAACTGAGTATGTTTTTCAGTTGAATAATACATACTTTCTTTTCAGGAAGATAGTCTACTTATGAGACACTCTAATGACATCAGAATGAAAAGCATATCTGACCTGATCAAGACTTGAACCCAGGACTCCAAGATTATTGATCGGTGTTTCTATTAATTGAGTTACCAGGGCTTCAAGTCTGAAACTCATGCAGATCACTCACTATTCTGACCATCACATGACTTGATTGTACATACCATACATTGATATTAACCACTTACTTATTCACACACTGTGTAAGGAGTACATAGGCAATACAAGCACTGTCTTCACCAAGTAGATGGACTGTAGGATTGAGAACTGTTGTATTTATATGCTTGTTATTTTTTCCTGAAACTTTAAAATAAAAAAACATCAATACAGTGTTTTTATATCCTCTATGACAATTATTTAGTGTGGCAACTACAAACACCCCTGTGCTATTACAAATACAGATAAGATAAAATATGGCAAGACTGACATTAAAAGCAGGAATCACATTATTAAACATTTAAAACTGATACATTCCATCTAAATCAAAGCAAACGTAAATCGCTTAAGTTATACAAAGGTCAGTGGATTCCTGGACACATAAATTGTATTAAAACAAATTCTGTTTCCCCCTTTATGAAGAATTGAAGATCCAGATATTAGTTAAGTCTATGTTTAAAAAAATTCTGGATCACAAAACAGGAGAAAAAGATAAATTGGTACAGTTATTTGGACTCTCAATTGTTATGTTTAACAAATCATGTTTCATTTCAAATTTCTTTAAGTTAAAATATCATAAAATACAATATCATAATATCCAAATTAGATTTAAAACATAATACTGTGTGCAATATAAAAAGAAGGTATGCAAGAATGTGAAACTGAGTTATGTTTCTATTGTAAGATGCATGTAACTAAATACTTTTACATGTATTTCTCAAAAAAACCTGTTCATCGTAATGCAACCTTGCAGCATTAAAGCTAAAATTAGTTGAACAAAGCACCTTCATTGATATTTAAGCTGGGATGCAGAATTAAATCATGTTTGGTTTCAAGATAAAAGACAGTGTGCTGCTATTACTATCAATTAATAATTCAGTAGAAAATTATATTTTGTCATGTTTACAAAGAGTGTTTTGCATCAAAATGAAAGACAGTGTGCTGCTATTACTATCAATTACTAATTCAGTAAAAAATTATATTTTGTCATGTTTACAAAGAGTATTTTGCATCAATATGAAAGACAGTATGCTGCTATTACTATCAGTTACTAATTCAGTAGAAAATTATATTTTGTCATGTTTACAAAGAGTATTTTGCATCAAGATGAAAGACAGTATGCTGCTATTACTATCAATTACTAATTCAGTAAAAAATTATATTTTGTCATGTTTACAAAGAGTGTTTTGCATTGCTTATTTTAAAAAAATGTCTGAATAAATCAATGGAATGAAGACCTGGCATGGGCAGGTGGTTAGGGAGCTTGACTTGCAATCTAAGGGTCGGGGGTTCAAATCTCCATCCCACCAAACATGCTTGGCCTTTCAGCCATGGGGGCATTATAATGTGATGGCTAATCCCACTATTCATTGGTAAAAGAGTAACCCAAGAGTTGACAGTGGGTGATGATGACTAGCTGCCTTCCCTCTAGTCTTGCACTGCTAAATTAGGGATGGTTAGCACAGATAACCCTCGTGTAGCTTTGCACGAAATTCAAAACATAGAAACAATGAAATGAAAACTTCAGTTAAAACTTGATTGTTAGTTGATAAACAGGGACATGGAATCAAATCATATTCAGTATATCAGTTTTATTATTCCATAAACAAAGAAAGTTCCACATTTTAAATCCTGGAATTTGGAAGTCTATATCCAACAAACACTTAAGACCTGGTAATATTTATCACTTAAATTCATCTGAAGTCATGGTTTAAAATTGAAATGATTATATGTTAGAAGTATTTCAATACACATTAAAAGGAATTGAAAACAACACTAAGTATTTCTGTAATAAAAACAACAAAAACCACTCATTTACCACTATTGAAGTAAAATTTATGAAAATCCACTCCTTCAACCAAATTTCCCAAGGCTTCAGGTTCAAAGGCTGTTATTTGGGGATCACAGTATTTCCTGCAAAAATAAAATAAAATGTTAATGTTTTATCTTTAACAATGAAATTACACCAACCTATTACATCTTTATTGGTATTCATTAAAAAATTGAAACATACTGTAAATTATTATCTCACAAAAAAAAAGAAAATTGTCAAGTTAAAGTCTGTTTTGTAAGTATATTAGGTAGAATAAAATTTTTAAAAATTACATGAGTAGGCAAAAAATACTCCTACTAAAACATATTTCTTAACTTGAACATTTTTTTCTAATAGTTTAAACATACAAATCCAAAACTAAAAAACAAACTATCAATATAGAGTTTAAAAGAACTACAATGATAATTACTATTAATATTAAGACATTAACCATTTATTAGCTTAAACCAAGATAATTTATTGGCTATCATATTTTGTTTGATTTACCTCATATGTTACGGTTATATAGATCTTAGATGGTAATAAAACTTATTTCAGTTTTTCTTGATAGACTATATACCATTTCAACCAAGGTAGAATATTCAGCTGAGACATTGTTGACTGTAAACAATTTATCAAGTTGAACTCAGTTATTTTAGTATGAATACAGATAGTAACTATCACCTAGAATTTCCAATCAAAGTTTATGATTCCTTACGTGTAACTTTCAAAATCCCCATTGTTGATGGCCTCTATAAGAAGCTCTGTAATTTTGATGATTTCTGACTTGTGTGCTTCAAAGACAACGTTTAAAAAACAATACATTATTCATATAACCACCTGTATAATACCACAAACAGATGATAAAAGGAATAATTTATTTATAATGATGGTAAGTTTACACGTGCAAGAACAGCAATATGTTAAATACTAGTTTAATTTCACTTCACAAAAATGTTAAGAGGAAAGAGATATATATGTATATATATACGACTTAAATAATGATATCACTAATGGCTATAACTTAAAATATGATGTGTACATGTGAAAGATGTTTAAAAGCAATGCACTGACTTAAATCTAAAGTTAAACATACTGCCTTGGTCTTGTAAATATAGGAATTACATCATTCTGGGAATAAAAGGATAGACACATGAAATGGATTCAGCCTTGAAAGAGTTATATTGAATTGAATTGATACATATTTATCTGAGAGGACATATAGCCAAATTTCATAAAACCAAAAGTGTCATTACACTTGTATATAGTAAATGCTAAAAGGACATCTTGTTACAGCTTTATGTTAGCATAAAACACTAAATATGTATGCTTGTGAATTTTATGGGTGTATCAAAAGACAATATTTTTAAGTTAAATGAAAATATACTACACCAGCATTACCAATCTTCATGCAAGTATTTGAATACTATAGAGAAAATATAGATTCTAATTATATTGGGAAAACAATGTGCTTTTGATCATTATAAGTACTTATATGAACTCAAGGATCCTATTAATGCAATTTTATTTCCTGAAAATCAACGTGTTTCCATTAATTAATTGCTTCTTGTCATGTACAGTAAATATGTAGAATCCTTCTATAAACAAGTTTCTCACCAGACTCAATCTCTTTAAATTGCTGACATAAATTATAATCTAAATCAAAAACAGTATTTCAAAGAAGTTAGACTGTGCAAACTAAAAATAAATAGCTAGTCTGAAATACATTTTTATCTTGTAAATTATGTTACAATAAATGAAAAAGATTCTGTTTGAATAATCCAGAAACAGTTGATAGAATATGAAAAGTTGTTACTCCTTTATTATAATACATTTTAATTTAGTATATTAATCTTTGTGGATGAAAAAAACTGTCCTTTTTGGTTTTTGTTCATGAGGTATTGAAATGCACCTAATATTATGGTTCTACGTCATTATGCAAAATATTCTGAACATAAAAGAGTATTCTCAATGCTTGTAAGTGTTTTAAAGTGTTGTTTTGAACAATAAAACTATTTTTTTTTGTATAGTATCTGACGTTTCATTTCAAAATTTTACTTTTGGAGGATAGTCAAGCAACCATGAGATAACATAATGATTATACTTTTCAATCAAGGGCTCATAAATAAAAAAACATGTATAACACCAAGATCTTTTGAGTAGTTCAAGTGAGATACATTCACAATGACTTCATTCTGGTCTTCCATTATTTGTAAATAAAGATGTATGAATTATGTATGATCTGTTGCGAAGGGCAAACTGATAGAAACTTTTATTTTTGAAATTGGCATCACGTGTATCTCGAATATGGAGAATTGGCATTGACACCATAAGGAATCCTCTTTAACTGCAATTAATTACTGTTGCTTAGTTTTGTAGTTTCAAGTCTTTTTGATGTCATTCTTTATAAATAAATGAGATGTGAAATTAATTTTCAATATCTTGTTGATTTGATAATGCCATTCAAATAAGATCATGTCACAAGTCTTAAGTAATGATAGCATGTTTAATGTTTTGGTGACATTACTTTGCTGTCTACAAACCAAAGTTTACTAATACTATAAAGAACTTTAAGAATGCCTCTTTTGAAATTGTTCAATAGATTTCTCATAATTTTATCATACAACATAAAATGAAGTTGTGGGTTTGGCAAATAAGACCTTCTTGCTTGGTTATCAGTTACAAGGTCACATGCTGTATGATCACGTAAAAAAATATTATATAAAACACTTTGTAAACAATTGTTCTTTCAAAGTTTTATACTTAAGCAGTTAGACAAGAAAATTCTTCATTTTAATATACAACAAGAAGCATTTGAATTCAAAGGCAACCAGTATAAAGATACTGCAACAGAAATAGAAAGAGAGGTAATATGGGTAAATGTACATTCTGAATGTTTATAACACACACACTATATACAATATGGTTGACCAAGAAAATAATATGATACTTACGATCAATCGAACCAACCTTATTAATCCTTATGGCTAAAGAGACAAAAAAGATAGGTAAGTAAAGCAATGACATTAATAGCTATCTACAAAGAGGAAGTAGGGGAAACTGTAGAAATAAAAGACAGATATTTCATAGTTTGTTACATGATTGTATCAAACCATCTTTTTCTACTGTATTTCCTATAAAAGACCACACTTCAAAATTTTTTCATATTCTAAAGCAATTGGGTTAAGCATGACATAATAATTACAATTAATTTGTAATATACCAAACAACACTGTAATTAAGAAATATAATGTTTTATTTTATATTTGTTTAAATAAGTAGCACTAGCTAATTATCAAATTACTTTATTACTAATGATTATGATAGCTGCAGAGTCATTAGATATATGGTATTTAGTCTTACGTACATTAACATAAACCATACAGATAGTAAAATGGCTGTCATTATATCTCCAAGTTAGTATTTTTCACTGCAAAAGCAGTTAAATAATGTTTGTAATTATAATAAGCCATGATGACAGATTATTTTCTGAGCAAGATGTAATTGTTGTTGTGTTTTGGGAGGGGGGATATATAATTACAAGAATTAGTACATTGAGTATAGTTATCATTAACCTAACATGATGGTTAGTCACGTGCAATTACAATTAGCTGCTTTAGCCATATGATTCTTTTTTATTCTAGATATGAGATACACCAAACTGAGTACCACTTAAGGAAACATTTCATAATAACTGGTATATTTTCAGCTATCTTGATTCAATAATCTTCTAACAATTTAATGAGGAAATTTGTCTGTGATTAAAGTGTTAATAGCCTGTAGTTCACACAGTAAATTAATACTAACAGTGATGTGTGTGTTTTATTTGGTGATATATAACTGATTTGTTTTCACAACAATATTACTAATGTGAAAATTCTATAGAAATTGTTGTGTGAAAGCCAACTTCTGATGCATTTTTAGTTGCCTTCCATATATATTTTCATCTAAGATTGTAATTGTTTTTTATAAAATATATAAATATTTTTGAACATATTAGTTGCTAACACTATAAATATGCTTCTGGTTCCAAACTTAGGAAACCCTACCTCTAATAAAATAAGATTAGCTTATTAATTTAATGGCATCTTAGCAATGGTGACACAACTAACTCCTAAGTAACCTTTTAAAGCTGAAGTCAACCATGGGGAAAGATCAAATACTTAAGGAAGGCTGTCAGTTTACAATGAAAGAGGTACCCACCTCGAATAAAGGAGGAGAGTTGGCCAGGCTCAGATTCAGGCTTGGCTATGGGTTTACTGTCAGGAATTGGAGCTTTGACTTTAAAAACATAAAAGAAGAAAGAGCACACCAAACCAGATGAACAAAAAGCAAATGAAGCTAGAAACAAATAATGATCTAAGGGGCTTTTATAGTAAATGCAAGGTAAAAAGCAAAAGTTAAATATAGGAATTTGCACATCCATATAATATAAATTAAATAAAAGAAAGAAGCAAATATTTCTACCAATCCATTGCCCACCAGCTGAGTAGATTTTACAACTTAACTTTTCATATGTCATGAAAATTGTTATTTATAAGCTACAATAATTCAGAGAAATTTATTTATGTTTATAGAGGAATGTACGAAAATCTCATAAGTTCTCAGCTTTTTTAAAATAGATTTCTGTCAAGTCAACATATATTCAGTACACTGTTGCTGGAAATATATTATTTCTTAAACAAACACCAAAAATGTTTACATGTAGTGAGTACAAGCACATTTTTATAACTGGTAATGAAACGTGTCACAAACTCTTGACATGTTCTTGCACAAGTCTTATCATAATATCATGTAGAAAAGTTTTTCAAAAATATTGTTTAAGCAGTAAAAATCATATTTTCCTTTTATATTATTTAATAAACAATCCAATTTATAATTACATATCACTCACTCAAATGTTTAATTAAAAAGAAAGATCCAAGTAGTTTACTGATATCTTTGCAATGCTTCACCCAACTAACCACTCAAGCTTCTATTAAAATACAGACAAGCCTGTTTGTCACTTAAGTTAGTAGCAGGAAGTGGCTGTCTACATAAAAATGTTAAGTTGTATATAGTCCAGCATAACCCAAACTGTGCAACCCTGGGGGTGGCAATACTGATTGGTCCCAGAGGTGGTACATGGTGGGATATCAGTATAATTTCAAAAATAGTCAAAACTATAATCTTGATAGAATTTTTTTTTAAATCATACAACAAAAAACAGTTAGTTGAGGAAAGGTGTGAATAACAAAAAATTTTTTCCATAAGTTCCTCTCTGATGTGAGTGCATGGTGAGTCAGTTAAACACCACTTTAGTCAAAACTTGAAAAAATGAATTTTGTCTCATTTTATATTATTTTTTTCTTTTCAAGAGCCATGCTTAATTTTTACCTACTTAATTGTATGGTATCTATACTAAAAAATAAGGTTATAAATAAAGTAATTTTTTGTAAAGGTGGCATGGGAACTTTAGCAATTTGAAAAAGTTTGGGAACTACTTGTGTACTCTTGTAATATAACAAACTCACAAGAATGACAGACTGAGCTGGTTGAACAGCAAACAATATTCACAAGTAACTGTCGTTTGCCTAAAAGACTCTTAGAACTGTGAGAAAAAATTCAATTACCTCTGCACATAAATATGTACTGAACTCATATTTAAGTAACAGGAAGTTTAAGAGCTTTAAACAACAACATAAAAATGACTAGTCTTGCAGAAAGACTAAAATGATTAAAAATTAATTTATAAAGCCAAAACATTCCTACTATCCTGATAATTTCAGTCTCAATATTACAAAAATTAAAATCAAGAAAGAGCTATAAAACTGTATAGCATGTATATAAACATACTGACATATTTGAATGTGTATTTTTGTTGTTTTTTTTTTACTTTAACCTACTTTATAAGTTATGATCAAGGTCAATAACTACAGTTTGCTTGTTATTTAGCACTTAGCTACACAACTGGCTATCTGTGTTGTGCTCAATGCATGTATCAAAAACCGATATTAAGCATTATAAGCTTTCAGATTCACCCATTGATCCACTGGAGGGTTCGTGATTATGAAAAACAGCTTTTAATAGGTAAGGGTTTTATAAAATGTTTACAATGTGCTTCATAGATATATTTGCTTTCCAATTAACATACTACTATTTTTTTTTTCTCAAGACAAGGTACTGGTAGTAAACCAGGAACCAATATACATTTACAAAAACACATTTGTATTGAACTATCAATAAGGCAAATGAAACAGTAAATATGATACAAAAGTAGTTTTACTGTTATTAATCTTTAATCTTAACATATATATGTGCTTTTATACTGAGGTGGTAGGCAAAGGGTTGATAGAATTGAGTAAGGAGACAAAAAAATGTGAAGAAATTCTGAAAGATCTCTAAGAGCAGTAATGTAAGAAAATAAAAAATAAAACTGAAACTGAACAACAGAGTGAAATCTAATAATGAAATGAATCATGTTCACTGAATGTTTCTAATTCATATTAATAAACTAATACTTTCAGATAAATGTTTAAGAAATGATAAACAATACAATGAATAGATTAAATTGCATGAAAGCACCTGCCTACCTGAATCAACATGGATAACAGTTTTGCTTCGATCTGGACCAGAAGAGTTAACGTCTATGGTGAGGGCCAAAAAGAAAGTTGAAAGTGGCAATAAAAAAAAACCACACATAATAGAAGCACAAAAGAGTAAGACAAGAAAAAAAAATTCTTTCACAACATATGGAACAAGTAAAATCGTTATGAGCTTAAAAGGATTTGCATTGTAAATGTCCTTTGGTGGCAGATTATATCATTGCCTAAACATAACACCCAACCAATAAATGCTGTGAGGGAACAAAGGTCACAAAGTGACACTGTTGATTAAACAAAAGAAGCAACCTCACATGTTGAACTTAGATATGCTTTCTTTAGCCTGTTGCCAGTTTCTACTAAAATATCATCAAATGAACATTACTTTTAGGAACAATATGTTAGTCCTAAGGAAATTAATTACAAAGGAGAGAAAGCTGTGGAGCTGAACACAGCCTGATGGAAAGAATTGTCATTTTATCTGCAAAGGTACACACACACACAAAAACACTATATTTTCCATTTATTTGTTATAATAAAGATTTTATTTATTTATTCACATTTTTCTAGGCTCAATATTTTATTCTTAAAGGAACTCAGTCAAGTTATTTATTATAGAACACACCCCTTATTTATTAATTGAATTTGGTGTTATTTGCCAGTTTTCCTATCTGATACTTACAGGGAAATTGGTTTTACCTAAAAATACCACATAGTTATACCCATTAATATCTTATATTATTACAAAGAAATCATATAGAAAGCAATATTTTAAGAAAATATGCAGCTAAATTTCAGATATGACATTTCTTCATACATTTAGTGAAGATTTAATACAGTTCTATATTCATATAGAATATATATACACACACACACACACACACAGTAGAGAACCATGCAATAAGTTTAAATACATCTCAAGACTTAGCAATTTTTTATAACAATTTTTAGTTGTTGTATTTGTTTAAACAATAAATAAATTAGCATAATTGCACAGACTGAACATATGATAAACATAATTATGAATGGATAAATATACATGAATAATGGATGAATTTAAGAGTGAATGGAGACACCATGTTTGAATAACACTATTGTGCTTGTTGTGTGCTAGCCAGCATGGAGAGCCATGGTACTGTGTGAAGGCTTCATTGGCACTGGTGAATACACTATTGATGACATATTTTTACACACTTTTGTTTGGAAGTTCTTCTTTATAGTTATGGATGGTTTAAAAACAACACACTTTACAGGCTAAAGTACATAAGTACAAATAACATAGTTATATAGTTACAGATTTAATCATGACTGGCACAGATTAGTATGGTGAGAAGCATAGGCACCGAATATACTTTTTCCCAGGAGAAGGCACAATGAAAGTATTTAAAGATAAGCAGCAAAGTGATATCTGTTGTGATAGTTGAGGACAGACAAAAAAAGTTACTTATACTGAGACTGATGTGTGTGGACAGTTCAGTTAAGTAATTTCAAGCACTAAGATGTACAGCGCAGTTGAGAGCCAAAATATACACATGAATAACATACCTTTCATATAAACTTTCATTCATCAAAACACCCAAAACTTAACTAACAAACTATGTAAGAAACCTACAAAATCACAAGACAGGAATTCAAAAAATTAGAACAGTGATATCATAACAAGTTGGGAAGATGCAGTTTTATGTATGATCAACTAAAGCATGAAAATATAAAACTTTTTGGTGACCCTAGTGAAAAATTGATTAGATAAGAAATGAAATGCTTCTTTTCATAAAGCACATAAACTCTTATGAATAGAAGTGTTAAAGGTGAGTTAGATTGTAGGAAAACACCATTCCAGAACATCAAAATTTAAAATCCCATGGATACTGCTATAGCAATAATATAAATTATAAACAGACTGTATTCTGACTGTACTGAGAGCATAGCATTTCAAAATAGTGAGAGCATGATGTATTTTTATTTGCTATACTATATCTTGATCTACGTGCATGAAGACCCTGAATCAGTGAGATAATACAGATGATACAATTCACAGAGTTCTTTATCATCTTAGTAACATGAACTCTTCACACACTCAGTTTAATCATTTATAGCATAATATTAACTTACTAAGGTAAGAAGAAAATGAAGTTTGAAGAGGAAAGACAAACACATTAACAGTTGTAGGAAGGTTGGAATGTGGCAAAAATTGACATAGATGTTAAATATACAACATATCTACATAGAAAGGTCATATTAATAATACAGGATTAATATAAACTGCATATAAAATGCTACCTTTAACATCTTCTTCTTCCAAGGTTGTGCTGCTGTCAGTTGATTCTTTAACTTGAGATCCTTCACCTTTTTTATTTATAATGCTGCGACCTAATTCACACACAAAGAAGCAAACAAACGAAAAAAATCTTTCTTAAAATCTTTTCTTGAAAACATATAATCAAATAGAAGATTATAGTTCTTAATTATTTGGGTTGACAATAATGATGCTAAACTGAAAGGAATACTCCACAATTTTATTATAACAAAAATATGCAATGTGTGCATTAACATATTTATGCTTATATGCTATGGACTAAGATTAAACACATTATTCATGTAGTTGGAATAAGCTATCTACAAATGAAATTGAAGATGGAAACAGAAAGAATGGAAGAAATGAACTTAAGTGTTAAACTAGGCAGATATTTTATAACTTAGAATAACCCATTACATAAATTCTATATTAAATTTTGACCATTTAACAGATAGATTATTTAATTGTCATAATTATTACCTGATCAGGTGCTCCGTACTATTCAAATTAAATTACACTTGGATTATTTAGTTACCTATTTCAATTTCAAAAATAGTTTTAAATTGGAAATTATAAGTAATTTCTGATAAACACATGAAAAACAAATAATCCTAATCACATATATTGTATATTTTTGTTGCATTTTCTATAATGCAGTATGATGTTCTTACACATTACTGATTGACATTTTCTAAGCTTTATTTAAATTATTCTAATATAATTTAACCTCACATTGTGCTTTTTATGCACGAGTGTTTAACTGTTATGCCATAACAGTTAATATAGTTTTTACAAATGAAAATTTAAAATCAGTATATGCAAATCTGAATCTTTTTTGACGTGAAGCATTATATTTCAGAGTAAGATTTCTTATAATATGATAAAAGTTTGACCAAAATGTACATACAGTACATGCCATCAATAAATACAATATTTTTTGTATCATTATCATACAGTCATAACTCTTAAAACTTTTTACATTTATATGTATTTCACATTTTAGTAACTTCCAATAACAAGTAGAAGTGTTATATGTTGTACAGATAATGCATTGTAATCATACAGTAATTAGTGGATAGTTCTTAAGCCTTAGCTAATGCCAAATCATGGTGGATAGTACAAAGAAATCATATAGAATCAAAAGTTAAATAAATAATAAACAGAAACATGATAATATCAGAACTTTCAGAAGGTAGATTCTTCTTTTTCAGGTGTTAGTTACGAATGAGCAGAAAGTATAAAATGTAAAAGTTAAAGTGATCTTTAGTAACAGTTGACCATGACAATATGTATTTAGGTTAGCTTTCACTGAGAATATTGCAAGTGTAACTGATTTCCAGTATACTAAGAAGACAGGAACAGGATAGAAAGGGGAGTGTGAGAACATAATAATCAGTATGAGAAGAAAGAACTAGATTAATGATTTTAAAAAAATTTCAAATATAATATTTCAAAAAATTAAGTAAAATGAGATACAAATGACAAAAGATAGACTATGAATAAAGATAAGAAAAACGCTATTAATTAGTAAAATAAATTGAGGTAAAGATGATACTTTATTGTTGTTGCTGTAAGTTTATACAGTGACCACACAAACCTATTGTTTCAGTTTGTTTGACGACTAGTGATTCCCAATCTACAGAGCTACTCATTCAAGTCTCATTTTGGAGTAATTATTGCAAGAGTTCAGCCTTCATATTTTCTCTAAATACATAAAGAACTGTCTTAGTTCCAGTAGTGATTAGGCAATTGTTCTTATCAACCCATGTTCCTCACAACTACATTTATTAATTGGCTTAAGTTGTCATTAAAATGATCAGAATAGTCATTAATATGTTAGCAGTAAACCTTTTTGCTTGACTGTTCCACAGTGGTGATATGACTCACTTATAAATAGTCTCCTCTAGCAATCTCATCATGTTCCATCCTAGTAGGTTTGGTTCCAAGTCCTTTCAAACTTTAAATGGTATTGTGATATTTCTGGTTATTGTTGGTGAATTTAAGGTTAATACTATACAGGATGGGACTATCCTGAATTGTGTGTACTCATATATGTTGTTGAAATTTCAAGAAAGACGTTATTTTGTTTGTTCACAAGTGATGGATTTCCCCTTGTCCAAGTCCACTCTTCTTTACACATTTTTTTCATTCAACATGATTGGTTTCTTGTGGGGTAACTCAGAGATTTTGAGATTAATTAATTTTAATTGTCCTTCTGATCGTTAATGTTGTTGGTCAGGGTCATTTATCTACTAGATCATTAATTGAACTTTCATGCAGTGATTCAAAACTGGATCTAAAAGTCATGCAGTTTTTTCATATGTGATTACATACACAGAACATTGGTGTTCTTATTTCGTACTCCAATGATGATCTTTAAATGTATAATGTGTCTACTCACTGCTACTGCAAAAAAGTGTGTTTTTTGTTACTTGTATGTTTGTTGTTTGTCATTATCATAATTTCATATCTGTTGTTTAAATAATTATCAATATTTGTGAAATGCATTGATCACTATGGAAGTTGTAGCAATATGACTGGCTTCAGTGTCTTCTGTCTTATCTATTATCTCATTAAGATGACATTGAAGTTCCTCTCTTTTGATAACAGCTTTCTCTGTGTAAGGTAGTTTTCTGAAGACACAGACAAAGAACCCCTCTGTGCCTCTTTAAGAAAAATGCCATCATCACACGTGATAACCAACTCTCATGAGTAGGGAAAGCTGCTGCAGATTCTTTCTCATTCTGAACACAATGATGAAACCTGATTTTCTTAATATCCTCTACTCTCCATGGTTGAACATGTCTGTGCACTAAATGCTGCCATTAATTCATTATCTGACTTAGTAGCTATGACTAATTAGGATTTTTTAGCAAGTCATAGGTTTGAGAAACTACCAGAGTCATTGCTGATTGATCTGCTCATAATGGCATGACACATATGTCCTTTTGTAAGAAGTATTGGTTAGTTCTTTCCAGATAATCTGTCAGATCTGTACATGTTTTGTACTATATAGTGTTTTCTATTACTACTAGCTGCCAAATGGTCACCTCTAGTACTTATTCACTGTGGGTTTAAATAGGACTGTTACTGTCATGAATGTGTCACTTGACATCTATAGAATGGCAGGAATACTAGTTGTCAATTATACAGATAAATTTCATAAAATTTAAAGGGATAAAAAACTTATTAGCCATTCCAACTCCCAACTATAACCACCCCTTACTACTCATGTATTCATCCAATCCTTTCTCGAACTCAGTTAAATTTTCTGCCTCCACCACCCTTGAAGGCAGTTCATTCCAAAAGCCAACCACCCTGTTTGAAAAGTAATACTGTCTAATCTGTAGATGATTCCTACACTGCCAAAATTTGAATTTATGGCCCCTTGTCCTATTGTTTTCACTGCTAAACACAAAAAAAGTTTGATGGATCTATATTATCAATACCCTTGATAATCTTAAACACTTCAACAAATCTCCTCTGACCCTTCTCCTCTCCAGAGAAAACAAGTTTAGAGATTTTAGTTTCTCCTCGTAGGACAGTCCCATCATCCTTGGTATCATCCTAGTGTCTCTTCTCTGAACAGTCTCCAACAATTCAATGTCCTTCTCGAGGAAAGGAGCCCAAAACTGTACACAGTACTCTAAATGAGGCCTTACAAGTGATCTATACAGTGAAACAATAATATCATTTGGCTTGTATTCAATATTTCTATAGATGCTACCCCAAATCCTATTAGCCCTATTGCTAGCTACAATACACTGTTTAGGTTACTAAAGTGATTTTTTTTATCACAACACCAAGATCTTTTTCTTCAACTATAGTATTTAATGTATTCCCATTTAAATTGTAATAATAATTTGAATTTTGAAAACCTACATGCATCACCTTACATTTTGGATTGTTAAACATCATCTGGCACATATCGGCCCAATGCATAAAATGATCTAAATCTCCCTATAAGTCTGCAGTATCTTTCATATAGTTAACCACCCCAAAAACTGAAGGGAACATATAAGTTAATACATTTACTATCTCGCAATCTTCCGAGTCAACTCCACACTATCATTTTTAAGAGGCCCAATCCTAATCCTAACATTTTGGTTACCCATCATATATCTAAAAAATTCTTTATTGTTTAACTCTCTCAGCCAACCCTCTTTCATATACAGTTTTGCCCTTTTGACTACCTTTTTAACCAGTTCTCTTGATTTCCTATAGTCCTCCAAGTCTTTATTATTTCCAGTAAGTTTAAATTTCTTGAATTTATTATGTTTATACCTAATATGATCTCTTAAACCTTTACTAAACCATACTGGCTTATTCCTCTCCATTGTAGGGAATATGCATGTTCTGTATGCAAATCAATTTTTATCTAAATGCTTCCCACATCTGTTCAAAATTCCCTCCTAACTCTTTAGTCCAATCTACAGAAGCCAAATCACATCTCATTCCACCAAAATTGGCTTTCCTGAAATTTGGAATCAGGGTACTATTCTTCTTCAATTCTGCATGTAGTAAAATCTCACATCTAATAGTGCAATGGTCATTTGTACTTAAATGCTCACCAACCACAACTCTGTCTATCATATTCACATCAGATGCTAATATTAAATCTAATATAGCTTCCTCTGTTGTAGGTTCCATCACCAGTTGATGTATAAAAGTATCCTGAACAATTTCCTAAAACCTATCTCCCTCACTGTCAGACTCAAAATTTTCACAATTGATACCCCTGAAATTAAAATATCCCATAATAACAACTTTTTCAGCTACCATTCTGATCTAATTATACAATTTCTCATTAACTTCTACATTCTGACTTTGTGGTCTATAACAAATCCCAATAACAAGACTTCCCTTTATATCCACTAACACTAACTGAATCAACCTCAGTGATATTTTCTTTGATATGCTTTAACTCAACAGGATGCAATGAACTCATATATAAGGCTACTCCTCCCCCTTTTTTCAATACTCGATCTCTAGAAAATAATCTTTAGCCTAGTACTTCAAAACAATTTCTCTCATCAAAATTGTTCAAATCCAACCAAGTTTCAGAGATACCCATAATATCAAAATCTTCAGTTTC
Source organism: Limulus polyphemus (assembly GCF_000517525.1). Classification (NCBI taxonomy): domain Eukaryota; kingdom Metazoa; phylum Arthropoda; class Merostomata; order Xiphosura; family Limulidae; genus Limulus; species Limulus polyphemus. Next base: position 610,600 of record NW_013665700.1, on the reverse strand, counting down.
CACAACTGCTTTGAACTCATCAATTTTATTTCTAATACTCTTAGCATTACAATAGCAACAATTAATCATAGATTTTAAAATACACTTTTGTTTTATGCCTGTTGTACATGTTTTTCTGTCAAATATATTTCCTATTTTACTAATATCATAGTCCTCACCACTGTCTAGCCATAATTTAAATCTACCACTACAGCTGAGTTAACAGCCCTTGCTAACATGCTAGCCCTTGCCTTATTTAAGGGTAAGCCATCTATTCCAAAAAGATGAACTTTCCCAGGAAAATTATCCCACAAATCCAACCAGTCTATTTGCTCATCCCTACATATTCATCTATGCTTGGAATTCAAACCTAGTGACCTACTTAGTATCTCATCCCCATAATTTATTCTTGGAAATTTCCCTAACAAAATCAAGCTATGACCCCTTTACTTAAATGCTCTTATCAATGTTTTATACTTATGAATAAGCTCCTCAGATCCATCTTTCCTTACATCATTAGCCCCAACATGTACAACAAAAACTGCATTGCTACTAGCACCCTTAACTATCTTCCTGGTTCTATTAGTTATATCCTGTATCCCTGATCCTGGATAGCATAAGCATATTCTTTTGCCCCTATTTACACCACATACTATTCTATCTACATGCCTAGCTTGAGAGACAACTACAACTTCCCTATCCTTTACACGGATCATCCCCTGTTATCCCATCTTTTTTCCTTACCTGCTCCCCCCTCATCACTAGCAAGTGCTTGGAACCAGTTGCTTAACCTAAACCCAAGCCCATCCTTGCCCCTAAATGCATTATTTTCCAGCCTGTTAGCCCTATTTTCTTTCTTAGCTTCCTGGCACCATTCATCTTGTAGGAGAAAATTCTGGATACTTGACTTCACAGTTTTGTAACTTTTACTTCACAAACAACAAACAAAGAAGCAAAAATAACTTGGCTGAAATAATTTTCAGTCATGATGTTTCTTAAATTATCATATTCCATCCTTATCACCAAAATGTTGCATTAAGTGTCAAACTGATACAGAAAGACTAAACAATTACTTATAATATCAGACAGGCATGTTGATTGAAGCATAACATCCCGCAGGTTTACAAACTTTCAACTAGATGGCACTATGATATCTCTACTGTATACAACTGTCAAATCTGTTTTAGTTCTGCATATATTTTAAAGAAATGAAGTCCTGGCCTGCATTTGGCTGGTAAACTATACATATAGAACTCTAAGTAAATTTTTTCTTTATGTTTAAAACACTTGAAGACATATTGCATTAGACACACACACACATATATACCTCTATATGTTTTAAGAACAGGCATAAAGTATCCATTTATTTAAAAATAAAATACACTTGTACTTAATTCATAATAAAAACACAAAAATAGTCTTATTTTTCTAGAAATTGATCAGCAGGATTAGCTAGGCTCTATAAAGAACAAATATGTAACAACAGCTAGATATCATAACACAAAATGTATGAAAATTTATCTGTATATGATTTTACAATTACATATGCCCATGTAATACAATTTCACACCATAATAATTGTCTTTAAATGTTATCTTTGTCTTTTACATACAATCTGTGAATCCACTGGTAACTTAAGCTGAAATCTACAGCTATATGTGGCCTAAAATGTACTGGATAATAACTAGTTTAAGCTTTTTTTTTTTACTATTTATCAATTAGACTTTAAATCCACAGTTTGTGTTGAGAAGCCAATATATAATTACAACAATTAGATATTCACATTTAGATTGTGCAAAAAACTTGTACAACTCTTTTGAGTTCTTGAACCCCTAAAACATTTAGTCTAATGTTATGGATGAATTAAGCATTTTATCTTTTAATAGCAAACAAAATTAAAAATGAAATTCACTTGTAAGTTTTGTTAAATGACATTCATGTATTAGAAACATATTTTCTAAAATCATGGTGAAGTTCAATGATTAATCTGATATTCAATTGTAATTTTGTAATTCTAACTGATAACATTTATGTATTAGAAACACATTTCATAACGGCATGGTGAACATGTTCAGGAAATTTTGAAAAACAAACTCTATTTGTTCATTATGGAGAAGGATCCACATTTCAAAATGCAGCTGTTGAGTTATTTCTGGACTTTTATAATCATAAACAAAAACTTTTGCTTACTTAAACTTAACCTTGCTATGATATATTCATGGACTTCAAAACATTAAGATTTGGCATATGAGGTACATGTACATTGAAACAAAAGATAACACTTGTACAACAGCATAAGTATATATTATACTACAGTAAAGGAAGAAAAATAACATAAAAATAGGTTTGAAGATGAGATATCTTAGAAACCTATATTATAAATAACTATGTGATAAAGATACTCACAAGAAAAGTTACGAGTTACCAGCATCGTTGTTAAAATGGCTCCCTGGAAAGTACAAAAATTAACTTAATATTCTAAATTGGATCTTAAAGTGAAATACAAATTTTAATTTCTTAGATTTTCAAAATTGCTTCATCAATTAAAAAGCTATAACTTTTTGTTTCACAAATGGAAGTAATTATAATTTTATAGTTTAATAAGATGTGTGTGTGTGTATATGGACCACATGAAACCACACATTGTGAATGGGTTGCAAACATTATGATAATAATTAAGGTCATAATGAAAAAGAAAAGATAAATTAACTGTTGCTTGTGATCAAATCTCTAACATTTAGGCATCAGACATATTTAGTTTGTTGCAGAAAAATAAATGTTAGAAAACATTCTTTTCCCATTTCTTTTTACAGTTACTTGGACTTTAAATACTAGATGATTTCCACTTGGATTGCTTACTTGTATCAGTAAATAATTAATCTCAAGAAATAAATTATGTGAGATTTAGAAATTTCAGAATTAAGGATATATCTGCTAGGAAGTGATACTTGTTTGTAGTTAACCTCACATGTGTGATTTCAAAGATTTCAGCTACATATGTTGTAATAATATTAGACTATCAAAAGGATCCTGTGGTATATAACCAGCATTACAAGCTTCTATATGAATTTTACAGCATGTCTCTAGTAATCATATTAACTAATGTAAAAATTCAACATTGTGTGTGCTTAATCTACCATAGTTATCATAATTGCAGCTTATTTGCAATACTCCTATACAATTATTATCATTCCATGGTATTTGTATGAGAGTATTATAAGAAACCTACAGTATATGTGTAGTAATTTTAAATGATTACATCAAGAACCTTAGAGGATTTTTGTGGTAATATAAAAAGTGGTTCATTAATAACTTCCTATAATACTACTCAATTTGTAATAGAATGTATTATAGTATATTTTTGTCTCTGCAGAGACATACTGTTTTTATATACTTTCTTCTTCTTTCAATCGTCTGTCATTCCTTCATTTCTTGGCAGATTGACTTGAAGCTTGGTAGGGTTATACCTTAACCCTATATGCCCAGACACTTTTCTCATTTTTTTATTTAGGCCTCTTTAAGGATTTTATAGGGTCAAAGGTAAAACAACCTATAGATGTACATTTTGGGTTCCCGTACTGTCATATTTCCAGCAACCACAATGAAAATTGGCACAAATTTAAATTTTCATGAGCCCAACACAATAACATACAAAAAAAAAGTTGAATTTGCCCATTTTAAGCCTTTATATGGGGATTACAGCTCACAAATAAGCATAATTTTGGAGTTTTTGGTCAATTACTCAGCTATATTTTGACCAATACATTCACATGGAACTTGGTACAAAGATACTTTTCTACAGGTTCCACACATTGACAAATAAATATGGCGAACTTACCCATTTTGGGGGATTTGGTACAAAGATACTTTTTTTACAGGTCCCAAACAGAGATATAGACAATTTTTGTCTTTTGTTCAATTTTTTAGCAAGGAAAGCATAATTTGGGTTTTTTGTAAACTATTCATGTGTATCGAAATGGTGTATTTAAGTGTTCTACACTCACAAAAAAGAAACCTATCATTCTATAGGTATTTGAAGAACTTGTAGCATTC
>NW_013665700.1:585965-606436 GCF_000517525.1 Limulus polyphemus | reverse complement strand
TTCTTCATATTGTTAGCCAACACTGGGCAGCTGGTAAATGATTGAATAGAGTTGTTTAAACATTTGTTTAACAACAACAATAGACCATTTCAAGGTTTTACTTGTTGTTAAACAAATGTTTAAACAACTCTATTCAATCATTCATGTGTATGTCAACCAGCTTGCATGGCATTTGATGCAAAGACACCTTCTTGCAGATACCAAGCAATAATATAAATAGTTTTAGATTTTTCTGTGTTTTTTACAATTTTTCTGGTGTCAAAATTGGCCATGTTGGGATTGTATGGCAAAGATATGTTGCATTCAACAGTGAATGTTGGCCTCTTTAATTTAAAATATTACCTAATACATGTCTTTGTATGGTGCTATGTGATATAATTCACTATAAGTTTTTTTTTAATTAAGTCCTTGCGAAATATTAATTCAAAGTAAATAGCTAGAAATATATGTAAAAAGTTTATTAGCAAAATATTTTTTCTTGAGGTGTAAGTTAAGGTGTACCATAAAAGCTGAAATCTATTATTTTTCTAGAATCTAGCAATTAATAATTTCTCTCTTTTTTTTTTACACTAGAAATATTTAAGCTTACACTAAAAAATAAATAATCAGTTAGAAATATAGCATTCAAATAATTCAAAAAAACTCCCATAATACACTTAAACTTGTTCCAGATTTAATAAAAAAAAATAATAATCTAACACTACCTTGAGTTTACGCCGAGCATTGAACTTCTTCAAACAGTCCACAGTCTCTTGTCGATGAAGTGTTGAAGCTACCCTCTCTCTCTGCTAAACCGCAGCAGAGTGAAATAAATGTGAGAAAATGTCTTATTTAAAAGTTTCTGTACTGCTGCCATATAATTAAATTATCTAAGGGTAAAACCATTATCAATAAAATACAAACATAGTAAACTCTAGATTTCTTAATCTTAATTATTAATAACTTCTTGTCAAGTAATCTGAACCTCAACAAAAACATATAATGTTAAATTTCTCTGTGTTTCTACTATGTGCACCTTCAGCATCTAAACTAATGACCAACAGATTGGTCAGCCAACTTAAAAAAAATTCAGTTAATGTTATGGCTATAATATACTTCCAAACAATTCTTCATGTATTATAAATTTTTGTAAGTACAGTTTAGCCATATATCATGAAATTTTCTTTAAGGATAAAATAATTTAACTTCTAGGTAAAATAATGAAATGAAATGTTTAAAAGCTACTCAACCTCATTGCTGTTTAATGAATACTGTAACATACAAAAGAGAATTGAGTAAGACCAAGTTTATAATTTATTCTCTTTGTAATAAAAATGTATACAATTTGAATAAGTTTCATAAGATTTGATGAAAGTGTTCAGATATTACAAAAACTATACAAATTTATCTAACGGTAAAAAATACTTTTCCTTGAGTCAAAATGCATTATGTGCTTCCTTAATTAAATTAACATTTCTTTCAAAATTTGATTTTATTATTCAGACTCAATACAAGGTGGTAAAAAAGTAGAACAGATCTCACTGCCACAAAAGTGTTCAAATATTAAAAAATTGTTGTTCTGATTACACAAATGTATTAAAGAAACAAAGCCAATGTTTAATAGTACATGATAAATATTTAAAAATGAGACTGTCCCCAGTCTCAAAATACAATAAAAAAATGTTTTACTTAATAATTTTAGTGTATAAAGATAAAATAAAATCCTGTGAAACTGGGAACAGCCTCATACACTTTACACATTTCAATGCCTTACTGCATCATCATGAGCAGTGCAATATTTTGCACAAGTTTAGACCTATTTATACACATTCAAAATTCTTGGTCAAATTCACACATGTTATATATACACAACTGTTCATTTTAAGTATCATACGATAGTATTATTTAGTTTATATTGTGTGAGCATTAAAGTAAGTTATTTTTAGAAGCGATAGTTATGGCAAGTTTGCTTATGTAACTGTTTATGAATTATTTGTTGCATTGTTCAATTAGTGTGAATTGACGTTATGTTACTCGAACCTTCTGAATTTTTCTCATTGCCTTTTATTGTAACAACAGAGTAGAGGAGAATAATTTGTCTTGTCAAAGTGTGTTCTAAAGTAGTTGAACCCACTTGTGTAGACTGATGAAAAAGAGGCAATTATTTAAAGCTCAGGATGCAAGTGTGATAACCAATAGTGTAATGAAGGTTTGTAAATACATTTGACTTGTTTTGAACATACCATTTTAAAACAAGTGGATTATGTGCTGTTCATTTATTGTTGAAATTTATCGGCAACAAGTCACAGACATCTACTGTAAAGAATCTGGCCCCATAAAAGCCTGACAACATAAAACATAACTTAAAAATTATCACACTGTCTGTTAACAACATTTCCTGTGGTCCTTCATCCTGATTTAATTAATACTTTAAAAGCATTTCTGTTAAATTACATTATCTCAATAGATTCACAGATATTATTACTATTCATATTCACAGGGTCCCCTTCATCAAAAATCATGTTACACTAATTCTAAAAGAAATCACTACTTTTTATTCTTATGTGAATAGACTTTTAAAATTATGTTATAAACAGAAAGATATTAACAATGAATTATTATTAATCAAGAAAGAGGTTTTAATCCTGATATTGTTGATGGGGAGACCATGATATTAAAAAGTGGGGATAAAAATATTACATTAAAACCATTTGCTGAAAAAAGTAAGAAAGAAAAGCTTGTATTACAATTTATACCTGGTTTATCTTGTCAAATAATACAACAATGTAGAAAAACAAAAAAATATCTTTCCAATATATAGACCAATGAACAAGATTAGCTAGTTCTTAATATAACTAAAGATAAAATTGATTTAATGGGAAAAAACTGGTATATACAAAATAACATGCAAGTGTGGAAATACTTACATAGGACAAACTAGAATGAATTTAAAATGCAAAATAAATGAACAAAAAAGAAATGTTAGAGATAATAATACAAAGATTTCACCTTTAGTTAAACATAGTAATGAAATTAAAGACATGATTCAAATGGAAAAAAAAACTGTTATTTTAGCACAACCCGCAAACACCAATGGTAATAATATCTCTGAATCTATTGAATCAAGTGTCATAAAAAAATTTTAAAGCATTAAATAAGGATGAAGAACCAGATGGAAATGTTATTAATAGATGATGTGAAATTCTTTTTAAGTTAAATTGTATGTAAATTTGATCGTGATTTTTGAATGTGTGTATATAGGTCTTACCTCATGCAAAATACTGCATCCCTATGATGACGCAGTAAGACATCAAAATATAATGTATGAGATTGTTCCCCATCTCTCTGTATTTTATTTTATTCTGATACAGGAAAATTATCAAGCAAAACAACACTTTATTGTATTTTGAGTATTTTTTTAAATATTTATTGTGTACTACTAAATATTGGATTTTTTCTTTAATACATCTATGTGAAACCTTATACAAGTGTCATCCTAATCTTAATAATTGTTCTGATTATCTTGACACAAAAAAAGAATCAAAGTCTATAAAAATGACCTATATGCTCCTTGCATTTCTGAACTAATTTGACACTGCACTACTAGTTAAGTTTGACTTCCTCACAACCTATTTTGTGGAAAACATGTGAAATCTTGTTACTGTACTTAGCCACATCATAGATGCCTTAAAGTTAAATACAAGCCATCATACAGCTACTTACACAAATCCAAGGATGTTTGAGAGCTTCAGAAGCTGTGATCCGTTTGGCAGGATTCACAGTTAACATACAGTTGATGAGATTCTTGGCTTCTGGTGTAACTGTGTCCCACTCAGGGGATGGATACTGATTTACAGTAGAAAACATCACTTTCATTTAATTTGTCATTTTTGTAAATATTTTACAATTCATTTTAAGTAAGTTTTTTTTTTGATATACTAAATGCCTTTTAAACACTTGTTTGCCCATTTCATACAAAATTAAGAATAAGTACTATGAATCACGAATTATAAGTGTGAATCCCTCACTGTAATTTGTTGTGTAGGTAAATTAGAAGAATGTTATTTTATTTCATATATTTAACCAATTGGCATCTTATGTGACACATGGGCTACATGGTCAGATTCAATAAATAGTGAGTGCATTGTATAAAGTTACCCAACATGGAGATAAAATAGCAATATTCAAACCCTTCAAAGTCACTATTCAAGACTTATAATAGTGCATATAGGTGACAAATGGTGTTTCCTCAAAAATAATAGGTGGAATGCATTATGATCCTGTCCATCCTTGAGTCTAACACTGGTCAGATCAGACCTTAGGGTTCACACATAACCGTAGCTAGGAGTACCTATGACCTATACAGTTACTTTTAACTCAATAGCAGGATTTTTTATTACATATTCACAGCTGAGAGTGTAGATCATTTTCAGTGTCTCAAACCTTGAACCCTCTGATCTGCAGCAGGTTCAATAATTTTGTGAATGTTTACAGTACTGGTTCATCTTTATCATAATATTGTAATTTAATTTGTTTGTTTAATGTATTGTCGTATGAAAGTTTCACTGTTTTATGAATACTAAAATAATAATAAAACAAACAAATAAACAATGTTTAGGAACAACAAGGGATCTATTGGTCCTTCTAGGCTGTCCCATTCTCTAAACTAAACTAAAACAATAAAGAAAACCTCTAAGTCAGCCCTTATCAAATAGCTTAACTTTGATTTCTTAAGCTTATTTTCTAGTATCATTTAAAATTTAAAAAAACAACAGTTTCCAAAGATAAATATTTATTGCTCTCTAAACCCTATGTGCAGATATAGAAAGTATGGGGTTGTAAAAATAATAATTTGAAGTTAATACAAAACTATCAGACAACAAAAAACATTTTACCATAGTTTTATTTTAGATTTTCTTTAGCAATTATAGGATTTTGGTTAATACTGGAATATACTTACATCATAAGCGCCAGCTTTAATCTGTGCATATAACCTATGTTGGTCTTCATCCCAGAAAGGAGGGTAACCCACTAATAATATATAGAGTATTACTCCTAGAAAGCATAAAAACAAGCAATATGTTTCAAACTGTTATGATTCTCATAAATTATTAATAGTCAGATGCAAAATAATTGAATTAAATTACACAATTGAAGAGTTTTTTGATGGATCAGCAGTAAGTTTAAGGACTTAGAATGCTAAAATCTGGGATTTGATTTCCCACAGTGGATAGAGTGTAAATAGCCCATTGTGTAGCTTTGTGCTAAAAACACGTGAAGAACCTCTAATAATTAGCCACTGAAAACCTTTGTATGGTAAAAAAAAAGTAACTTTTTGAAATAACTTAAGTTAAGCACATTCACAGTTATATTAGTTTCACCATAGTATTCATTTACACCCAAATAATTCATCACCACATCATAAATATTCATGCTTAGATAATATATGTTGCTCCTACATACATTCACAGACATATGAAAAATCATTCATAAATATAAGAAAAGAGTGTGAAAACACAAACCCTATGCTATATCTCTAGACATTTTAACACAGAAATGGGCATCTTTACAATTTGTCCAGACACAAATTTGATCTAATGCACCCTAGAATAAAAGTTACTTACAGTATGCACCTTTTATCACCCATTATCTAACTGTTAAGAGTATAACAGAATAAATATTGCACATCATCTATTAAAAAGAAATACCAGTATAATAACCTCCATAATTGTCTACCAACCATATTATGACATTTTTGATAAACCTAAATTCATAGAATTAGAATTATTCAAAGTGTCCCAATCAACAACAACAGCCTTAAAATACCTGCAGACAGAAAAAAATGGTATATTCTCATGTGCTCACAATTTCAAAATATGGACAATATATTCATTATTTACATGCAAACAGAAAATTAAGCACACTTACAACACTTAGCTTAAGATCAACAAATAATCATGTGCATGGGGAACAGTTAATATAAGTCCTCATAAATGATATATTAAAATCATACAAAATACACTGACACAACACGGCTCCATTAATAATGTAACAAAAAGATACAACAAACATTTACAGGGACTTTTCAAGCACTTTCAGAAATGTTTGTTTGTTTTTGAATTTCACGCAAAACTACATGAGGGCTATCTGCACTAGCCGTCCCTAATTTAGCAGTGTAAGACTAGAGGGAAGGCAGCTAGTCATCACCACCAACTTTTGGGCTATTCTTTTACCAATGAATAGTGAGATTGACCATCACATTATAATGCTCCCACGGCTAAAAGGGGCGAACATGTTTGGTGTGATGGGGATTCGATCCCGCAATCCACAGATTGCGAGTCAAGCGCCCTAGCCACCTGGCCATGCCAGGCCTTATTCAGAAATGACACACAGATGTAACACATGCATATAAGAGCAAAATGTAAAAAAACACATCTACACGTTTGAAATACAGTTTTAACATATATTTAGAAACACAATCAATAATCTAATAATATGAAACAAAAACAATAAATATTGAGTGAATAACTGAATGTAGCCACACATCTATCCCCCACACAAACAAAACACATTAAGAAATATAATATCACAATTAGTGCTTACATAAAACAGCATATTGACACAATTCCATGCACGTATACAAACACATTTTGATTTGAAACATTACACCATAGTTGACAACCTGTAATTTGAATATTATGCATTGTTGTAACTGAAATAGATTCTAATTTCACCCCTCCATAACTAGTAAGGGATACATTAAATAAAAAGATGATAAAACAGTTTTTTACAAACAAATAGTTTATTTCATATACAAATCAATATAATGAAGAACAAATTATTAGCTGGTTCTTATACAAAATTAAAATGTGACCCTCTGAAATATATTGTGCAACAGATTAAAGTTGAAATGAAGATGAAGAAGTGTGTTTAATAAAGGAAAACAAAATATTTCACCTTCCAACATTGTCTCCCCTCCCCCAAAATTTTATCATCTGTATAAATTATGTAAAGAAAGTTTACCCTTCAGGCCTATTGTTGCATATAATGATAGTCCTACATATTCATTGGTTAAGTACTTAATTAATACATTGACATTTTTAACAATCTTTAGACAAACATACTGTAAAAACTCCAATTTTAAATATAAAGAATCTGTAATGAAAATAAAAGATATTAATGTAAAAGGTAAATTTATGGTGTCCCATTCAATAGTTTATTCACAAAGGTTCCAGTAGATGAGGCTTTAAATATTTTGTTGAAACAAACTGTAAAAGTTTACACCTGGGAATGAAAAGAGACGAAATTATACAAATGGCAAAATTATGTGTTAGTAATTGTACCTTCAAATTCAATGACAATTTTTTTCAACAAAATCAAGAACTTAGTATGGATAACCCTCTTTCTTCCCTTATTTGCGATATTTTTATGGAAGATATTGACAACAAGTTGTTTGTAATGTTAGACAATAAATCACATATTTATGTATGCTACATTAATGGCAATTTCACTTTAACACTGATGGACAAAAATTGGCTTAAGAAATTTCATGATCAGTCAAAACTGATTAATTCTGATGCATAGTTTAATTTTTAAAGTGGAAAGAAATAATCAGATACTTTTTTTTTCTTATATGTTGATTATAGTAAGAAATGTGTTGCAAACCAAACAGTGTGTTTATTTCCAACCGGAAAGTCAAACCAAGCTATTTCTTAGAAGATTGGTGTTTATAAAATAATAATTAATGCATGTTGAATACTTGCTTAGATGAAAAAGGTATACAAGATGAAAATAATTATTTGAAAAATATTACTTTATCTAGAGAATTTGTAGCTAATTTGGTCAACAAAGTGTTTTCAAAGATTAAAAATGATGCAAATGGTAACCAACAAAAGGATAAAAATGAGAAACATAAAACTATATTGTTACCTACAATTGCTTAGTCCTCTCAAAATAGGTTTATTGTCGAAAAATAATAAAATTAGATAAATTTAAAGGCTTAATAAAAATATTTTACAAAAATTGAATATGAGGCATTTTCCAAAGACAAGGAATATAAATTCCATTTAATGTTCATGTAAACATATCTATATTGAGAAAACTAAGCAGTCTCTTACAGTTTGATTAAAAGAAACACAAAAGTCATTGAGAAATCAGCAACTGCCATGCAACTTTTGGAAATTAGTCATAAAATCGATTTTGGAGAAACTGAACTTGTTGCTAAACTGAAATGTTATCATCAATGTAATATTAGAGAACCAACTGAAATATATAAAAATAGAAATAGGATTATAAATAATGAAACTGACATACAACATAACATATCATGGAAATAAATTTGTTTTGTAATATGATACTGTAAAGTTATCGCAGTGGTTGTGATTGAGTTAGTTTGCCTTTGATAATACCATACTTGGTGTTTTTAAACTAGTTGGGGATTTTATGTTGTTAGTGTATGTTAATTTCAACAATGTATGTATATAACTTACACTGTTATTAAATAAACTATCTTTGCTTAAAAAAAAATTTGTCGTTATTATATTAACCCTCAGCACAGAGTGCTCTTAAAATTCCATATAGGGTGTATTTCTTATTTAGGCATATTTAGACAATTTTTCTAAATTTTTATGGAGTTATGACATTCTTATAAACTGGATGTACTAATCCTTTTACAGGTGCCATAAATCTCACACTTGTATGTACATGCATCTCTGTAGACTTTCAGGATGTTCACCTTTTCAAACAGGTAATACCTAAACCTGTACAAACTTTTTAGAGATGGTTAGAATTATATGTGTAATAGTAGTTGAAACATGTAATGATTTGTGGAATACCACCCTAAGGCTTTTATTGGACTATACAAAATAGAGTGTCCACACATATGTCTTGGTTTCAGTGGTTTTGATTGTTTCCTGTCTCATTCCTGTGCAAGACACTGAAGAGCCTTTTCAACCAGCAGCCAGTTGAAGTCACATTAGAAAGTGAGAAGCTAGTGAATTTGGTAATGAACACAAATATTATTGTGAATAAACATTTTATTTATTAACTCACAGTGGTTGTTTTTCACCTTTGTCATCTGCATTCAATTTATTCTCTGTACAAGATCTACATAATCCGTGTTTTGTGCATACTTTAGCTTTCTATCAGACATTAGTAACATGAATACCACACATCTGCAATACGTTACTGAATAATGTTGATCTCAAATAAGGATCATACTAAAAAAACTACAGATATGTTGAAGTCACCTGTAAGGGTAGTTAAGAAAGTACAGATATGTTAAAGTCATGCAAGGATTACACTTAAGAAACTACAGATATGGTGAAATTATGTAAGAGGAATACTTAAAAAAACTACAGATATGTTTATGTCATAATCATATTTAATAAACTACAAATGTCTTAAGATAAGGAAGTAGACAGTTTTTGGTTGTTTATTTTTAGCACAAATCCTTACAATGGGCTCTCTGTGCTTTGTACACAGTGAGAATCAAACCCCAGGATTTTAATATTTTTAAGTCTATAAACTAAACACTAAACTACCAGAGAACCAAGTAAGATGAGTACTTAAGAACTTACAGAAATTTTGTGAAGTTTGAACATCAGTAGCTAAACTACATATATACTTATCTAAAGAAAGAAGGGTAGGTAAAAAACAGACATATTAATGTAACGTAAGAAAAATATTTAGAAATGACAGATGTGTTGGTGTCAAGTAAGAACAGTCTTACAACACCATATGTTAATTGATGTTGCTGTGAGACAAGCCCAGTACATAATTAACTACAAATATATTGATGATGGTGATGATATATAAGGGCAGTACTTACCACATGCCCATACATCAACTGGTTTACCATATGGATCCTTCTTAAGTACTTCTGGAGATAGATATCCGGGTGTACCTGCAAAGCCTGCAAAATAGCAACAATTAAATGAAATTTTCGATCCAAACAGAAATTGAATACAAATTTTATAGCTACAATTACTTAAAGAAATGCTTTGATCATACATTGAGTGTACATACATAAACGATTTTTCAAAATATAAAATAATGCCCTCCATATTATTTTTTTAAACTAGTTTAATTCACAAAACTATTTTCCAAAACAATGGAAACTCCCTAGCCTCGGAACAGGTTTCTCAATCCATGTTCCTAAGATTTGTCTTCCACAGCAAAGAAGCCAAAATTGTTAGGAATTGGACCACACTAAGTCTTGAGTGCAATTGGAAGTTAGATGATAACATTCCAGACTTTTTTTTTATCATACAGCAGGGATAGAATTATTCATTGTAACAAATGGCTTATGTCAATAGTGTTCTGAACACTTCAGTGTTAGTTGTGTCCCAGCTAACCTTATGAGCTCTGGATTGAGTTAAATGCATAATTGACACTGGATGTGGCAAACAGAATGTGGTTGGAATAGTATTCTTCTTCTTCTTCTTATTATTATTATTATAATACACTCTTCTAATTCTTGAAAATCCCTAAAGAACTAGATAAAAATTGCAGTGTTAAATATACAATAGGCCTAACACTGATGTCTTATGACAAGTATAATTAGTTGGAGTTACTTATTCACTGAGAAGATGCCACTCACTTCTAAACAACATATCTATTGGCTTATGAAAATATAATAATCTTTAGCTTTGTGTTACATGTATAAAGACTGAGAGTCCAAACAAGTACTTTCCACAGATTTCACAAACTTCATAATATAGAACCACAAAGGATATTTAACAAATTACTGCCAAAAAGCAAACAAAAAGAACATATCTTCCTCTTCTTTCTGAAAACAAGAATAAAACATATATATATCTACATAGCCTAAAAATATGTACATTGTATATTTTAGTGTTCTTATCAAAAGCTTTGGATGTTAACTGATAAATCGATGTATCTGATTACCTACGAGTAGCGATTACATACATTAGTGTCAAGTAAACTAATCAATTAGTCAAAATTATGATTAAATCAATTTTCATGAAAATAATCAAACAATCAAAATAAGGGTTTCCAATTATTACCATTTTTGATTACAGCAACTATTTAAGTAATCAAAATATTGTTACCAAACTTGCTCACTCTTTCTATGTTATGGTCAAAAAGATTAAGGCTATCTGCCACTGTCACTAATTTTGAACTCCTGACTAGAGGAAAGGCAACTGTCTAACAGTACTCATCACCAACCTTTTTTTTCTCTTTATTTGAAACTGCTGATAGGGAAGGCAACAGGATGAGCATCTGCTGCCAAGTTTCTTTTTTTTATTATTTCGCTTAAACGTATCAAAATATGGTTTGAGGAACACCATACTAATCAATTAATCAAATGCAATTAATTAATGAAACTATTAATTCTTGCCTAGCTCTATTCTTGTCAAACCTGTCATGTATGTGAATGGAATACCACATTTAAAAGATCCTTTGTTCATATTCTCTTGTTCGCTTCTTTAAAATATGGTACAAGTATGTTTTCTCAGAACTATAAAAGTAGATTTTGCAAGTACACGTACAGTTTTTTGACATCATATAACAAATACAATTAGTAAAATTTCATGGTATAAACAAAAACATCCATCTCAAAGCAATAAAGCTTTATATTACAATGCTTTACAGATACTGTTTCCCCCTTCTAATCTTCCACAATGTTTGATGTATTTAAATGTATTAATTAAAAAAAATATTAAACAAATTTAATCTTTAGTTTTGTTGATTGCCATACCAGTCAAAGACCTTAGCAAACAGTTCAACAGAGAGAGAAAGATCATTTAGTTAAAATTCTAGTTGAAGTGCATATGTATAACTTCTCTATCACTTTGCTGCTGCACAATACCACTTACTTTTAATTAATTCACTATAAAAGAGTGACTGCTATAACAGTGATATTCTGAAACTACTGTTTACCACTTAACTATTTGTGCACAGAAAATATAACACCCATTTTACACTTTCTCGTAAAGACACTTACCATACCAAGCCTGTTGATCACCCTGCACTTCTATTGCAAGACCAAAATCTGCTAATTTCACAGCTGCTCCTTTAGTTTTGCTTGCTAGGAGGAGGTTCTCTGGCTGTTAGAGTGGAAATATAAAACAGATGCATACTTGATATTAAGAAAAAGCCTTTTAAGTTCTGTATTCAGTTATTAAAGTTATTAACTAAAGCAAATAACTAGCTCAATGACTGCATAAAATCTGGCTACAAAAATTTAGTAATATTTAAAAACTATCAAAGAAAAACATTTATAAGACAAATTTGAGAGGAGACTCATGATTATTCTTAATTGATGGTTCTTAATCCTTTAGCAAAATTCGGAGCACTTCTAACTGAAAGGCAACATACAAAAACAAAACAAGGGCACTTTGGTTCTAGATAATTTTCAAAGTAAACTAGTTCTTTATGTGTCAATACAATAAATTACTGCAACAGAAAATAGTGAGTCTAGAGTAAACATGTGAAAGTTCTTAATTTCTCAACATTTCAACTTATGGCTAACATTCATTCCAAATGGGTTTAAACAGTGTATTCATTAA
Source organism: Limulus polyphemus (assembly GCF_000517525.1). NCBI lineage: Eukaryota > Metazoa > Arthropoda > Merostomata > Xiphosura > Limulidae > Limulus > Limulus polyphemus. The sequence goes on along the minus strand of NW_013665700.1, from coordinate 593,924 downwards.
GCTGATAGCTTTTTCAATGAAAATTTTTAGCTTCTTATCCTGGCTTTCTTAGAATATCTCAAGCTCAATGGTGCATTGTGTTTCAGATTTATTGTAAAAACAAAATCAAAACAAACAGAAAACCTTGTCCATATGATACACAAAACCTACATTTTGTGTTAAAAACTTTGAAATATAGAAGAGACATTAGAAAACTTTAATGCTTATATGCAAGTAATGTATATATATGTTTATTTAGAATATTGTGTTCAGAAAATACCTTTTCTCCAAAGTATTCATAACTAAAAAGTGAATAGAAATAGACAAGATTTATAGGTTCAACTGAAAAGATTCCTTAGTGGAAACATGAATCTATGGCCAGCAAAAAAACAACAAAATCAAAAACATTATACCGAAAATTAATTAATCAAATTCTTATAATTTCAATAAAATTCAAGTAGGGTGTTGGTTATTACAAAATGAGGACTATGGGATAATTAGATTATATAAACATGTTCATGAAGTTATTGAAACTGTGTTAAAAAGTGATTTAGGTATCTTCACTATATCATGTGCATATCTACACATTCTGAAGAACATTTATAGTAAAACTAGGTGAATTTAGCTAATGAAATTCCAAGAAGAAATTATTAGGAAAGCTAAATACTACAATGTCTAGATACAATTAAATTTAAGGGAATTTAGAATATTGGTATAAGCTACTGGTAAAAATATCATACATTTTTTTAACATAGTCAACATTTATATACTTGAGGTGAAGTTCTATTTAGAATTGTTTGAGAAGTAGATATTACAAAATATGTATGTTTAGAGCTGAAAATTACCATAATAATAATAATAATATCATTTTGAGTTGAATTAGTTTCCTAAATACTGTTGTAGACTAATTATAGTTATTGAGTTTGTTTGTTTTTTCAACAATATTATTCTGTATGTAATCAATGTTGATATGCGAGTTCTTACCAACATTCACATATTAGCATGGTCAACTTCTTTTGTATGTAATAATGAGGAAGTATTGTAATTGTGTACATATGTAGCACACAAGTTATGATTTAGTTGGAGAATCATGAATTTCAGGCAACAATCACATACCTTTCTATGATATATCATCATTGAATTCATGGGATAATCATACAAGAGATATTATAATGGTAAGAATTGGTATTTAAAATTCTTTAAACAAATACAATGTCTCAATAAGTTACAATAGCATTATTTTAATTTGAATAGGCTTTGGAATATTAAATGATGAATGTGCAAATCTAATGAAGTGATTGAACAATTATAAACATTTTCAATAATCCCATTTTCCAGCATTTGAACTTGATAATGTAATGTTTAGTGACCGCAAAAGAATGTGTGAAACTATATAGCAGCACCTCAAAATATTTCTTAAGATGCCTCAAATGAACAACACTTTTCTTATGTTGTACCCGTTTCTAGTTATCTCATTGATAATAATAGGTAAAGACACAACACCATATGAAGTAATTTATAATAAAGTTTAAATTCACACTAATGAAACAATACCAAACTAATAATGGATACTAGTTACCACATTTCACATGTCCTCTTCAGTCCAACATTTGTTGAAACTAGTATGCATATAAATTTGGTATTGTTCTGTTAGTGTGGACCTAATCTCATTTACAGTATATTTAGTGAGACTTATCAATCATCTACACTATAGGTAATATGTGAAGAATTTATATATTTTTAATGTAGGTTACACTGTTTAATTTAAAACTTCTACCACTTTATTTCCAAATTTCATTTAGGAACAGGATTTCTAATGAGTTTAATTCAATAAAACACTACCACTAGTTATCATATGAGTGACTGATTGGCAATGACTATAAAAACAGACCATGTAGATATAATAGAAACTTACAAAGAAAATTGTATGTTTGAATATTCTATTTTTATTTCTATTAATCACTTGACTTTTACATTACACCACATTATACCATATTCAACAGGCTTAAAGCTTCACTACCTACCTTGAGGTCTCTGTGAACCACATTATTTTGATGACAGTGATGGACACTTTCCAAAATTTGTTGAATACAATGGCTAGATATTGAAAGTTATACAATTCATAAATTAATATTTTATTTTATACTCATAAAAATAATACATTATAAATAACAAATGGTAACTTCTAAGAGTTTGTTCTCTCTTCAAGCTTTGAAGTTTTATTGCAAAAAATCTGATAATAATGGAAATAAAAGACATCAGATTTATTTAAAAAAATACAAGATACGATATTTATATAAAATCTTTTGAGCTTATATTTATTATATTTCAACAAGTCAATTTCTTCAAAAAAATCATTCTGTATATTTGAATAAGGATTTATTGAACTTTTTTCCAACCACATCATTTAGTTATATTTTTCTGGTTTAGATGGCAGCACAACGATTAACGTTGTTTTAAGTTAGCACAATTTATGAAATTTAAGGTTCAACGCACTTACAGAGAATAGCTAAAGGCCACTCATATTTACATTCGTCATCTATTGAAATAGCTTTATATATATATACGACTTAAGATGAAAGGGTATATCTACTTTATTATGATGAATAGTGAAATCAGTTTTAGTTCTCAAAAACGTTAATATCTTAAACCTCTAATATTTCACAAAAATCATATTTAAATATATATTGAAATTTCCGAACGCGCTTCATAGCAAATTGTCAGATATAAAGGATTGTTTAGCGCAGACAATATTATCAATTAATTAATTTTGTGTTTTGCAATTCATTGACATCGAGCCTATCGAACGTTTTGTTTGCAATTCATTGATGTCGAAGCTATGGAGATTTCTAAAAGACCTAAGTAATAGACGTATAAATAACGGCGACTAGACGAGCCGGAAATAGTCTCACAAAAGAAAAGATCGGTCAGGGAAAAGTTACACGTAAAGTTAATCGTCGTGGGAGTGAAAGGCCTAACAGTTGATATGTTAGAGTGAGATCAACAATTTTGATATAGATAAGGAGAATAGTTGTCTCGTCAAAGGGTGTTCTAAAGTAATTGAACCCGCCTCAGTAGACTTTGACAAAAGGCAGACGTCTACTGGGAGTACGAAAAAAAGGAGACGATTTTTTTGAAGTTCAGGATACAACTGCGGTAACTCAACGACAACGGAAGTGAACTATACACGGACACTATAACAATAAAAATAAAGAAAAATAGTTCGGCTTGTCGACTGAATTCTAAAGTAAATGAATTGGCCTAAATGGACTTGTGACACAGTTTGTTTTTCAATTTCGCGCAAAACTACACGAGGACTGTCTGCGCTAGCCATTCCTAATTTAGCAGTGTAAGACTAGAGGGAAGTCAGCTAGTCATCACCAACTCTTGGGCTACTATTTTACCAACGAATAGTGGGTTTGACCGTCACATTATAACGCCACCACGGCTGAAAGGGCGAGCATGTTTCGTAGGATGGGGAGCTCCCTAACCACCTGGCCATGCCGGGCCGGACTTTTAACAAGAAGAAGATAACTGTATAGTGTTTAAGATACACCTACGATCTCCATAATGTAATTTTTTTTGTATATACGATTAACTTCTTTTGAATATATATATATATATATATATATATATATATTAAAAACAAATGTAGTGCGTGCTGTTCGTTTATTATCGAATCTATCGCCAACTTCTCTCGGACACCAACTGCAGAAGAATCCTTAGCCCAACACACCTATATATTTAACTTATGTTACTATAGATTTCAACTAAAAAAGTAAGTTCCTGACACAAATAAACACACCACTACTGAAATGAGAACTAGTATATCTTTGCCCGATAACAGACATGTAGTACATATACTACAAGACTGGTATACTCACAGGATCATCAAATCTTCAAAAAAGTGAGTAAAATATCAACTAAAAGAAGTATAAATATATTTGTTTTATTATTGTTTCCCGATTTTTTTTTCTTAAGATAAAGGCTGTCAACAACAGTTTCTCAACTGAAGACAAAAAAGCGAAGTATATTACGAAAATCTTAATTTGTTTGAGACTGACGTTCTATTGATAGACTTGAAGCAAATATATAGTTAGTTTTTTGACAACTTCTTTACATTTCTTACGTTACTTTTCTTGAAAATTACAAACATTTAACTAGAAAATACACAATGAAGTGAAGATTCAGCAGCAAAAAAGAGCAAATAAGCAGATGCTACCAGGAACAACAAAAACGTTATACTAAAATGTTTTCGAAGTTATGAGCAAAAATTTCATTACAGAGATGTTGAAAAACATCGTTTTTAGAATATTGACATTCGTGAAAATAATAAAATTAATCACTATTGTATAGATTTTGTTTGTTTGTTTTGAATTTCGTGCAAAGCTACACGAGGGCTATCTGTGCTAGCCGTCCCTAATTTAGCAGTGTGAGACTAGAGGGAAGGCAGCTAGTCATCACCACCCACCGCCAACTCTTGGGCTACTCTTTTACCAACGAATAGTGGGATTGACCGTCACATTATAACGCCCCCACGGCTGAAAGGGCGAGCATGTTTGGTGTGACGGGGATTCGAACCCGCAACCCACAGATTGCAAGTCGAGCGCCCTAACCACCTGGCCACCATTGTATAGAATAGTGGCAACGTGTATAAAAAAGTTAAGTTGTTGCTTAGAATTTTTGCTGCTCAAGATTATACTAGATAAAAATTATCTTTATTAAACATATTCAGTATTTTCAAATATATATAGAAATAAATGTTTTATGCCTGTTTTGGCGTTCTTTTTATTTCAGGTATACATCTACACACTTTTGTACTCAAGTGGGCTTTAAGAAGTCCTAAAATTAAAAGAAATAAATGCAATTTTTTTCCTGTACAAATAAAGTACCTTTGATTTTCTCTTCACATGCGGCTCGACGTGAAAGGTGTTTTATGTACTTAATTCAAACGCCACCTAGTCTAATTTATCTTCTAAATGCTTTGAAATTCCTTTACTTGTATGTTTTTGTTTTTATCTTCTTTTTGTTTGTGTGTATGTGTGTATAAAACTACTATTCACTCTAAAAATGTTACCGTCTGCAACTTCTGCATAAATTCAAACATTCTACCTCGTAGAACGCTAAACCATTTAAATTTATTATACTTGTGACTTTAGGATGAATGATTACTTAAACTTTATATGAAGCAACATAGCTACCTAGATTATAGTATATCTTACTGATTACATATATCACGTGAATTAGAAAAAATATATATCTACTTTAAATATATGTTTGTGCGTGTGTGTGTAAAATACACAGTATTTTTTATGAACAAAAGCCAAAAGATGAAGTCAGTCAGAGATTATAGTATATCTTACTGATTATATATATCACGTGAATTAGAAAAAATATATATATCTACTTTAAATATATGTATGTGTGTGTGTGTGTAAAATACACAATATTTTTTATGAACAAAAGCCAAAAGATGAAGTCAGTCAGAGATTATAGTATATCTTACTGATTACATATATCACGTGAATTAGAAAAAATATATATCTACTTTAAATATATGTATGTGTGTGTGTAAAATACACAGTATTTTTTATGAACAAAAGCCAAAAGATGAAGTCAGTCACTGCTAGTTTATCTTTCAGGGTAGCGTCTCCTCAGTATTGATATCTGATATATTGTTCCAACTGACGTTTCTGAAATCTTCAAAATGACAGCTAGTGATTTCACACTAAAAAAACAACAGTAAAGTTCTTCGATTATTCTGAAGTGTACAAACTAATCGTTTTGAAACTTTCACGACCTTATAAAATTTTAATTTTTATGAATAGAGAATGTATGAAGCATAGTTAGCTTATCCGAGGAATACTTGTAGCTACGGTTATAGTGGAATATTTATATTCTACGCTTGGATTTGGATTATATAGATGGAAAATATTTAAAACATATAATAAATTTGTTGGTTTCGTTAACTTTATAAACTGGTATTGTAAGGTTACATTATTGTCACACACCAACTTTGAACGATGCGAATTTATGCTCCCATGTCTTACTTTTTTTTTTATTATTTTTCTTCCCTTGCTTGCAGCTTTATTCCTGCGATTTGCATTGGGTATCATTTATGTAATTATCTTCCTATAAGTTTATATATGGAATGGGTATAGTCTATTATGGTGATTGTGTCGGGCTGCGGTACGAGGTCGGTGGTTCGTGATGCGGCAACCCTGAACACGTTCCATTCTTTCAACTGTAGATGCGTTACAGTCAATCTCTCTATTTGGTCCAAGGGTCTAACAAAGCCATTGTAGTATTAGGTATTGATGGCTTGTTACCAACCCTCAATAGGATATATTAACATCAATTACGTGAAATGAAATTCCTAATTGGTACCAGGACCCCAGGAAGGTATGGTTAAAGTTAGGATAAAGTGTAAAGTCACAAGTCTAAGTCCACAACAGCGTTTCTACGAATGATAGAGAATGAAAGCGATGTTCAAGATGTCCCCTTCTTCAATATACCTCTGAAGCCACCTGAATGAACACCCATGAACGCATGTGCATTTGTTTTCCTTCAGCTGGTGTTGGAAGCTGACGCTTACTTACAGTAAGGGTCTGTGGAAAGAGGTAAGATTCAAGGTCGATTTCGTAATCTTTCGCAGAAATATTTTGTATACAATGAAGTGAAGTCGATTGAAAAATAGTGTGTAATTAATTAGATTTATGATGGACATATACACAAATCTTATACTGACATAATGTAAATATTTTGTATAATTAAATATTTCAAATACGCCTATTCGTTATTCAATATTTCGCCACAACTTTAAAGTACTATACTGGAAACATAAATAGTGTTTCATTGAATACTTTGTCTGAATTCTTACTTTTCACACCTCTGATTTCGAGCCACAAGGGTCAATCAAAGATGAATGTGGAGGGAAAAAATATTTGCAATCAACTGGTTTTTATAATTTTTAAGTCTATTGGTTTTCCAATATTTCGGCGTTTAAATCGTAATCACCAACACTTCCAACAATATCGAGGGGTAAAATAAGATGATCAGGGGATGAACATCTGCAATATAACGTGACTTTTAGGTCCATCAAATATCTCTACCACGCTAGTCGGCTAACAAGTTGTTGTCGCTCAAACACATAAGTTCATTATTTGTTCCTGTATAAATCTGCAAAAGAAGTGTTTGTTTAACCTCTGTATTTAAACAAGTCTGAGGTAATTTGAAAACTTGAAACTAGTTGAATATTAAGAAAGAAAATCTTCAACCAATTTTAGATTTTCGCAAAACATAACAACAACAGAAGTTGAAACGTGCAAAGCGACTAATCTTGTCTGAAGCCTGGACACCAAAAATAGAACTCAATCAACGCACTTTCACAAGTAACGTAATCAGAAAAAAACGAAATATTTTTAGAAATAATTCAAACGTTTTCTCGGAATATAATGGTTGTTGCAATACTTTCAGTTTGACGTAAATCGCAAAAATAATCCTTTTACTTAACAAACGAAAAGTAATCTAAGGTTAGGCTTACATTTATTATATTAAAAGACGTTATTGATTTAAAAAAAACACGTCAGTAAGGGAATAAAAAGAAAGAAAAAATACGTGCCCAGTTTCATCAAGTGTCAACACATTTGTCTGAATCGGTATTTAAATCGCAGTGGATGACCTGGGAGGGTTTTCGGGGTACTCCCGTTTCCTCCTACAGCAAAATTCTGAGAATTGGACCACGGTCCTCCTTCTAGCCCTGAAAAGGGACCGACAGACGGCCTCCTCTCCCTCCCAAACTTTTTAGCCCTAGTGCTTTATCCCACCCGACGTATCCTCGAAGGCGCCGCTGCCTAATTTTCTAAGCTTAATGTATGCTCCAGACTCGGTCAAACCAAATCCAGGACAAACTATAATACTCATGAATATATACATCCCTCACCAACAGCGGGGTTGAAGAGAAGCGGGAAAAAGCTTCTG
>NW_013665700.1:574459-585406 GCF_000517525.1 Limulus polyphemus | reverse complement strand
AAATACTACAGGATAATTCACGAGGATTAGCGCACACAAAATTATAAATTTGTTTCATTATTCCCATTACCCTCTTCAAGGCAATGTTTATGAATTTTATATTATAGCATTTCGTGCTATTTATCACTTCACTCAGTTTGATCCCATTATAGTCTACAAAATGGTTCGCTGATAAACGTCAGGTGTCAATCAATCGGTCATCGGGATTTAGATCCATTTGGACCTAGGAGGATCAGGTGCAAGCTCGATCTCTTCCTCCCTCAGCACAGGGGCGTGGGTGCACTGTTCGAATGTTAAAGGCGACATAAACGAGGGCGCTGATTTCACGAAAGTTTATAGCATGAATTCAATTCCCTTATCAAGGCTATGTCTATTTATGTACAAACGTTTACCACCCGCACTGTGATGCACTCGCTATTAGAAGTTCATATATTCCAATGTCGTTTTCACTTCGTAGCCTATATTATGTGTATTTACATAAATACCCTATTAATACACTATTTTATAAATTATAATAATGATATATCAGGTAGGTCTAGCAATAGGTAGCAGATTACTAAACTTATAATACATGTTTATGGGTGAGAGGGACTTAGGATCATTTCCATCATGTATGATCGAGCGATCTAATGTGCGTAACATTTCATGTTCGTGTAGTTTTCTTAAAGTAACTGAATGGTCTGATAAGAAGTCTGTCGTAGAGTGGTTGTAAGTTTGCGTAATGTAAAAAAGTTCGAAATTGTTGATCGTGGAACTATATATGCGCTTGTGAGTATTGTATTTTGTTCTTGCTGTAGTTTAGGTGTCAATTAAATCATAATTGTTTGTTTTGAATTTCGCGCAGACTTACTAGATGGCTATCTGCGCAGCCGTCTCTAACTTGGGAGTGATAGGCTATACAGATGGCAGCTAGTCAACACCACCCACTGCCACTTCTTGGGCTACTCTTTTACTGACGAATAGTGAGATTGACTGTTACATTATAACGCCTCCACTGTTGAAAGGGCGAGCATGTTCGGTGACGGGAATTTAAATCCGCGACCTGCAGATTACGAATCGAAAGTCATAATCACCAGGCCATTCTAGGCTTTTAATAAATCATGATGAAACGGCTGTTAAGCAATATAAGGATCTCCGTGTTTTTTGTCTTTTTCTCAGAATTTTAGTATTTAATTTTACAAATGAAAAAAGTGGGAAGTCGATCAGAGCGAAAAAAAAAACACAGCCAATGTTGCGCAAACCAAAAAAAAATCGGTATTAATATTTATTACCATTAATATACTCTTCATCTCCCAAAGTTGAAATATAAAAGATTTGCTCGAACTTTCACGTTTTTTTGCGCTTGTTTTACATGTCTCAATCAGTTTCAACAAGCAAAATATCTTTTCAATTGCAAACAATAAACCTTCATAGTGGTATGTAGTAGCTATTTTCAAGGGAACTGAGTCAGAAGAACCGATATCAAATATAGTTAAATCTTAGTTTAAATAGGTTAAAAATTGTAAAGCAACTCTTGAAAACAAAGCAAGAAATAACTGTTCAAAACTGGTAAAAATCGAAAACCATAAACCTAGTTACTTATATTCATTCGGTACAAATGATTCGTAATAAATGATAAAAGCACATAGAATATACAATTTGTTGTTTGTCTCCAATTCATATTTCATTTGAATAATTTAAGAAATTACGTTTGTTTGTAGTTAAGCACAACGCTACATAATGAGCTATCTGTGTTCTGCTCACCACGGGTATCGAAACCCAATTTTTAACGTTGTAAGTCCCCAGGCATAACGCTGTGCCACAGGGTGTGTGTGTGGACAAATATAGTTTTTGATACCCGAAGTGTATGCAGTATGCATTCATAATGTTGTTTGTTAGGCTATTTCATGAGGTATGTTTGATATTACTAAGCCTACTTGACACAAAATAAATGAAGTGAGTTTCAACCGGAATTATAGTATTTGAGGTACAGTTCTGATAGCCTTATTGACACGATAGCAAAACAGAGATGACTGTTCAGCCACCTGGTAATTAAAAAACAGAAAAGATAGCATTATTAAACTATAGGGCAGCAGCTAATATTTACTTAATTCATTACAAAAAAATGCCTCTGATAGTCTTTTCTATTTACATTTTTAACATGATGTTTCAACAAAATAGATTGTCTCTTTGAAAACTAATACACTCATCCGTTTTTGTGTTTCACATCCTAAGCTAGTAATTTGTTAGTTCAACTACATTTTTTGCGTGGATTACATTTTGAAATCTGTAGCAAGTATATTTACTTTGCATTACGCACTCACATAGAAAGAGATTATATATTTATATAGACACATATACATAAATACATACATACATGGTATCGAGTGCATTATATTTATTAAAACTAGGGCTGGTACAATAATAGTTGATAACGTACCTAGATACAGAAGTTTTACCAACGGTTTGTTACAAAGTTTGACAGTCTTTACAATAAAACTGAAGTAGAAACAGGTGTATAACATTAAGAGCTTTAAGTTATTTAGCGTAAGCAAATGTAGTTTCATGTTACAATTTGCAGTAATTCTTGAAAGGTTTGTTTGTTTTGGAATTTCGCGCAAAGCTACACGAGGGCTATCTGCGCTAGCCGTCCCTAATTTAGCAGTGTAAGACTAGAGGGAAGACAGCTAGTCATCACCACCCACCGCCAACTCTTGGGCTACTCTTTTACCAACGAATAGTGGGATTGACCGTCACATTATAACGCTCCCACGGCTGAAAGGGCGAGCATGTTTGGTGGGATGCGGATTCGAACCCTCAGATTGTGAGTCGAGCGCCTTATCCACCAGGCCATGTTCTTGAAAGGAAAAAAGGATAATTTTGATTTATTTTGTTGTTTTTTTTTATTTGGTGGTTACGAGGCTGGTCAAACTGACTGAACTCCCATAAAATTAGGATTGTGAATATAGCAGATAAAATATGAAGATTATGGAAAAAAAGGTTGGAAATTTATTTCGGTGGTTTTAGAGCTTACAAAAAAAATAATTTTTAGCTAAAGAAAGGTATTTTTAATTGTAACATGAAAATCGCTTTACACTCGGAGCAGTGACTTCTTTGATTCCATATATTACAACATTAATTTTTTAACAAAAATACTTTATTAGAAATTCTGATTTTTTTGTACAAAAGATTATCATGTTTACTGAAAGCTTGCCAAATTTCGTGAAGATACATAAATCGTATCGTATCGGACGATGTATCGATACAGTCGTATCACGGCTTCACGATACGATACTCGTGTCGCTGTATCGCCACACACACCCCTTATTAAAACGATTTTGACTACACAAGTCATCAAGTCACGTAATACCCACAGCGTGTATAAAGTTGCGCTGAAACAAAATGTATCAGAACAATACATTGACATTGTTTGGCGTTACATAGGTAGTGTGATGTCACAGAAAAGTGATGGCTTTTGAAAATAGTATGTAACAGCCCTTTCCAACGCTAAACATACATACACTCAAAACATATAGACGTGTTCAGATTGGTGGTTTAGGATTTGAACTTTAAAATTTGAATTTAGAACTTAATGATGTTGGAAAACAAATAAATATGGATCAACTTGAGGCCCCCAGGACCATCCAAAAAGAGACCTAAAACAAATCGTACTCCAGCTATGACAAGTGAAATGAGGCGTCTTGTAATAAGTGATAATCCACGAACATAAAGGTCAGTTGTAAAAGCTGTCCACGTGTCCCACACAACATGATAAAGAAGGATCACCGTCTGGAAAGGCGACAGAAGTCAGGTGCACACAAATTATTTCCACGACATATTTGTTTAATCATCGCATACCCTGGAAAATGAAATCAGTATTCATGTCATTCTATGCAAAACCATACTGGTCAAGTCGCTAGACTTAGCATCTATGAATATCTGTGCGATAAAACTGTTGAAACGGGTGCTGGGAAACCATCGTCTTCTTACACTAGATGGCTCATGGAAACAGTAAGGAAGAGGAGCATGCTTTATACATGATAGCCTTACAACGGAGCCTTCTTCAAAGAAAACTACGCTGCAGGGCTATTAACAATATGCACAAACGTCAGATCGAGCATGAATGGACATGGCGATATCCAAAATCATTTTAATATAATGCACTCCACCTCTGTGTATGTGTAATTGTTGGTCTGAAGACATAATAAAACCTTATTTTTCTCATATCAGAATTTTAGAAACCACAGCTAATTAATAAAGAAAGATGTAAAAAAACAGCAAAACACAAACAGGCTTATAATTTTCGTCAAGAATAGACAACATTTGGAGAAGGAGTTTAATCTTTTATATAATGTTAATGTTTTATTAGGTACTACAAGTTTGAAAGGTAAATAATAAAGTTAAGACTTCAAATTACATAACAGCAAACAATGCAATAAGTTAACTTTAGATTTAACCATATTAATGCTTAGACAATGGGAAAAACTTCTTTCACTCAAAAATGTATATCATGAAAAAATTTAAATTAAACATAAATTTATCTTTAGAGGCATTTAAGAGTTGAATTGAAATACGATCACGTGACAGAGATAGTTCTCCATTCATTTAAGTACACATATTCTCTTGAGTAAAATAGATCAAAATAAAAGGCACAGATAATGAATCCCAAAACAATTACTTTTTTTTATCCTTGAATCAGTACATCATCCACGTGTCATACATACTTTTATTTATGCTGTTATCTTATTTAAGTTGAAAACGGTATTAACCACATAGTTCTTGTATTGTTTTTGCTACAAAAGTTTTGAAGGATCTATTTTGAGAGGCCTTAATTTCTAAATGCTTAATTCAAAATATAACTGAAAAACGTGTAACTTTTCAGAGATGACCTAAAGCGAGAAACATTTTTAAAATGTTGTCTCTTTCTAATATGTATATTTTTTTAAGAAGAGAGTTCTAAGTTATGTAAATAAAATTTAATATTCTTCAATTGTCCATTGAACCAGACATGTTTTCATAATTATATCTTTGTGTTAAGTAGTAAGACCTAAATACTTCGAAGTTGTCTGTCGCTATTAATGCATCAGGTCGTGCAGTGTTAACTAAAACTGATTCATTTCCGTTTCGAGAGATCAATACTTTGGTGCTCAGGGAACAGTTTCATCTAGACGTCACAAAATCAAAATGGAGGAGGACTTCTGTATCATCGGAAGTGTCAACAGTTGTTATTGTACGCATAAAATAAATGAATGGTTTGATTTTCTTCATTCTTTCCATAAGCATATTAAAATAATGTGAATAGTAAGTCAAAAAATGTTTTCATGGGTGATAAGAAAATGTGTATATAATAGACGTAATTTATAGTTTTTTTGGGGGCGAGTTAGGAGTTTAAACCAACTTACGTAGCCTAAGTAAATAGCACCCTCAGAACAATCACAAAAGTAACCTCTGAGAGTTCGCATTCTGAATCGCGAGTCTTTTTATATGTTTGTTAACTAATAAACAAATACACATATGAAAACGTCGATATTGTCCCTACAGTTCTTACGTAAGTGGTATTACGTAATTTCTGTGTTTTTGGGCTGTCTGGATGAAACTATTCCAGAGCAATAAGGTACTGATATTCGAAACGAAAGTGTTTTGGCATTAGTTAACAAGTTAACATTGCATGACTTTTGTCATTGATAAAGGCAATATCTCATAGTGACCAGACAATTTATAAGCCTTTTGGTCTCACTGTTTGACATTAGTACATACTTGATTTAATGGAGAATTAAAGAACATTCGATTTAATTTACACAACTATTGTAACTAACAATAGGTTGTGACATAAGTTTTTGTTACCCATAATAATTAATACCTAATACAATTGATGAAGGATGTATATTAAAAATTACTAATGGTGTGTAGTAAAATTGACAAAGAGCATATATTAGAGTTTACGCAAGGTTTATGCTAAAGTTGACAAAGGCCATTCGCGAAATCTGATAGAAGGCATTTATTATCTAAGCGATTATGGTAAATCTATGGGGATCATTATTTTTATTAGTAAAAGCATATAAACCCCTACGACAAACAATAAATGGCCCGGCATGGCCAGGTGGTTAAGGCACTCGACTCGCAATCTGTGGGTCGCAGGTTCGAATCCCCGTTCCACCAAACGTACTCGCCCTTTCATCCGTGGAGGCGTTATAATGTGACAGTCAATCCCACTATTCGATGGTAAAAGAGTAGCTCAAGAGTTGGCGGTGATTACTAGCTGCCTTCCCTCTAGTTTTACACTGCTAAATTAGGGATGGCTAGCGCAGATAGCCCTCGTGTAGCTTTGCGCGAAATTCAAAAACAAACAATAAAAAGAAAGATGATATTTACGCTATATTTTACGCATTTCAAAAAAAAATAAAATCGGTATAGAAAACATAATCTCTGCCATATCTATAATAAACAATACACGATAGAATTTTTCTGACATTTCATCTATAATAAAAGTAATATTTTACAAAGCTAAAAATTTTGTAACAGACTCAAAAATTTCTAAGGAACTTCCCGCATTCTACTTAGTTATATATATTTTAATTTACTTGTCGTTATCTCGTTTCACAGACATAAGTATGAGATGAAACACACTTATGCTCCCATGAGTATATTTCCAAGATTTGGTTTTGTATGATGATAAAATATAGAAATATCATTACTGATATTTGAAAAATATGTCCATAAAAATGTATGTCAGAAAAGCCTCACATGATGCGTAAAATATTATTGAAAAATGATTAAACAACGCAAGAGATAAAAACTATTGTTTATATTCAATTCTAAATATCTTAACAGATTTTAGCTCAAATCAGGCAGTTTTCGATCCTCTATTTGCCCGAATCAGTGGTTTAGTATTTATGCTACTATTCGTGTTGTTACCATGGAGACAAGTCCTCATCTTGTCGGTTATGTACCTAATATATAACGATATATATATTCTTTCTTTTTTTTTTTAAGAAGTGAACGAGTAATTTATTGCAGTGTAAAAGTAAGAAGCAGACGAAATAAAATGCGGAAAAATATAGTTCTGCCTAGGCTTAAGAATTTTTTTCTGGAGTCTTTATAATTGAATAGTTCCAGTAATAAAATGAAAAATAATGTAAAGAAGCTGCTTTATTCCATTTCATGTGAATCTTCTCAACGTATCTACACCTTAAAGTTAGACAACAGAACCTCTTTGTAGCGTATATTTACATATTCATGACTATTATTGTTTGAGTCAATTATATGCGCGGAATATTCTACGATAAACATTTTTTGCAGCTAACGACTGTAGGTGTCACTGCCATTTTAGATAAATTTAAAACGAAGTTCGTGCCAATAAATATATTTTGTGAAACGTAATTACAAACTAACCCCCACCCCAGATCTCTATGTTTATCCTACATAATGTAATGTTATACACAAATGAAATGAAATGCTCTAATCTGGAGGTTTCATATATTCATAGATAAGCTTTAGGCTTAATTCGCCAAAACCTGCTGAAAAAGTAAATAAGAAAGAAAGCGAAAACTTGAATTATTAGCCTTACCTGGCATCGGCTTCACTGTAATATTCTCTTGCCACAATGTCCTCAAACAGCTCTCCCCCTGTTACACTAAAAAACAACACAAAAACGGTATCTGGTCAATACTGAGTTATGATATAGCGATTGAAATTATTAAAAACTTTGAACTTTTATTATGATTATTTTACTATAATGGATGAACATCATTTTGCTCATCTATGAACAATAACTTATACATAAGTATACTAAAAAAGCATTGAATGAGACATCGCTCGATAGAACTCGTATCTTCTAATTGTCATGAAAAAATTAATCTTCAAAAGTTTTGCCTAGTTTAGTTATAGTATCTGTTTGAATAGGTTTCGCCTTCCTATTGCTGAGGGCAGGAGGTGGGCCAACTGTTAGCATATCTAGTTGCGGATCGAACTGTCCTAAGTTTGAAACGTGATGCCACTGAATACTTTCCGAACATTCAGCCCTGGACTGGTAGTTAATGTGTCAGAAAAGACTTTGCGACAACGGGATCTACTAGCTTGTACTCTCTAGTCAGTAGTTCAAAATCAAGGAAGGCTATACTTAAACCTTACGAGTTTCAAGTTGAAGAATTCACACTCCAATTCCCAACATATTAACGATTTCGAACCGCCAAGTTAGAAGCCCAGTCCTTCTTTCCATAGAACTAGTATATAGACAAATTGACCAAATCCATGTGACGTCATATAGAAACAATCCTTGACATACAAACACAGGTAGAGCTACTTAAAAACCCACGGACCACAAACAACTATGTCCTGAACGAAATGATCGCATTAATTAACCGTATTTTCACGAGGTTGCATAACTGGATGATCGAAGGACGGTCAAAGTCAGCGAGGAGCCTCCGGGTCACTTTAATGATCACTGTCCACAGGGTAACAAATACAGTTACATTACATCCGAAAACAACAGCTTCTGGACAAATTGGTCGTCAAAACCAACAGAACGTGTTCTACGTGCAGGAAGATCCATATTAAATAACCGCTATAGCTGCTTGACAGGTGTGTGCGAATGTGTGCTGATACCAACCAGCAGTTATTTTTATACCATGAGCTACTGTGACAAACTAGTTAGACGAATATCACTCCTCGTTCGGGTAATATTGTGCATCCACACCAACGGGATGCTGGATATACTGGTGGTATGCGAAGGAACGGTCAGTGTTCTTCGATATATCACAAATCTCAAGCAAGACCTTCTACTTGTCTACGCTAATGACCAACTTACAAGAAAAAAACATTGTTTTCAAGCAAGATAGGTTCCTGCTCATTCATAAAATGGTGGCTTGAAGTCCAGGGCATTACCACTTTTGGGTGGTCAGGCCAATAGCCTGATGTGAACATGCGTAACCCATTCTTGACCGTTCCATGAGAAAACATCCAAAACATGCAACTTCTATGGATATTCTCGTTTAAATTCTTCACCAGGAATGAGATACAAATTCACAGGCCCAGAATGGTAATCTTGTACCTTTTGTTTCATGTTTGTTAATTTAATAAAACGACATTTTTGTGGAATGAGTGCTTATTTACTTACTTATAGGTTGTAAAGTTATATATAAAAGACTGATAGTGTTTTGCTTTGAAACTTTACACAAAACCACACCAAGAATATTTGGGTTAACCGTTTCTAATGTAGAAATGATGAATTAGATAGTAGGTAGGTAGTCAACAGCACCCAACGCCAATCCTTGGGCTACTCTAATCGAATACTCACATTTGACTGTCACTTTAATAATGCATACACAGCCCCAAAGTGCGAAGCGCGTTTTTGAGGCAACTGAATGCAAATACCGATATGTTAGAAGCAAATTAATTTTTCTTGATAAAATATACAAGCTTTATCCACCTGTTTCATCAAGATATATTTATTAAATAGTGATGAAATATAACATATTCATGTCGATCATATGATTTCCTACCTAACTTACGTTATTTAAGCATGAAAAAAAAATGTAATACTTTTTGCACCCCAAGTGGCTCAGCGACACGTTTGAAGACTTATAGCGCTAAAAACCAGGTTCCTATACCTGTGGTGGGCACAAAACAGGAAGCCCAATTGTGTAGTTTGTGCTTAATAAAAACGATTGAATAATACTTTTAACATTGTCTCACAGTATCTTACTATGTCAATGTAACATCCGTATTTCTTGATTATTTTATGTAATTGTGTGCTAAGCGTTCGAATTCTAAACTATTGATAATAATAATAATTAATTATAACGTTTCGAGATATATATAGCGGACTGAGAAGGACTTGAAATGGCGGTAAAGTTATGGTCAACGTCTCTCGACTGAAAATTCC
The DNA here is from genome assembly GCF_000517525.1 of Limulus polyphemus. Lineage (NCBI taxonomy): Eukaryota > Metazoa > Arthropoda > Merostomata > Xiphosura > Limulidae > Limulus > Limulus polyphemus. Next base: position 575,544 of record NW_013665700.1, on the reverse strand, counting down.
TCCAAGCGAAATAACGCATGTTTGATGGTAATAAAATAAAAGTGTTTCTTTCTTCTTTTTTTTTCCCAATGAAATTATATAGCGAGTTAAGACTTCTCTCAAAAAATTGTTATCATAGTCGATGAAGAAACGCCGGTTAACTATACGTAGGCAATTTTCCAACTCCAATGATGAATGGATGTTAGAACTAATAAAATCAACATTCTTTACCTTCTGGTGAAAAATCGCGTTGTAAACAGCTTCAGGATGCTTAGGTAGGGATTCACAAAATGGGTTGAAATTGAAGAAGGAAGGCCAACTTTGAAAACAGAAGGTCTTCACAACTCACAGATTAAGATAAAACGGTCCCCGTTAGATTACGTTAAACTATGAGACAACATCTTCCACCGAAATTCAAAATATGTGGCTATAAATCATAAAGAACAGGCGCATTTGGTACTACAGAAACACTTCAAATAGAAAAGATGTTAAATGATTACTTTTGAAAAAATATATTTTACTAAGTTGAATGTTGTTAATTAGGGTAAGGGTGGTTCTGATACAAGCAAAAGTTCCATAATAGTCTTTACAGAACTCTCCGAGAAAGGAAGAGATCCCAAAAAAATGATGATATGATTAAAAATCAAAGTGTTGAAGCGCAGTTAAATGAGATGTTATTGATGTTCGGGTTCATTACTACGTGTATTTTAATGATGAAATCAATACATTACACTATTAATATTCAATTTTTACAAATGGTATTAAATGTTGTCGTTTTCTCTAGAAGTTAAAATTTTAACTGGCATATCAGCTAGTCATATATTATCAAGTATAGAATTTTGTGTCTTGTCATATATGTAACCTATTGAGGTTTAAGAAAACAAGATAATTAGAAAAAATGACATAAAAAGAAATGTATTCGTTGAACTAGCTTGAACTACGTGAGGACGAGAAACTGACAATTTAGCACAAAAAACTGCTCTTCTGTTAGTGAGCTATAGAACTACACTACAATAAATTAAACGATGGGTTACACTTTTCCATGTTGGGTCAAGAACTGACGGGGCTGATGGACTTCTGTTGTCATCCTGTAGATGGTAACGAAT
>NW_013665700.1:570633-574418 GCF_000517525.1 Limulus polyphemus | reverse complement strand
CGAATCTATACAATCCAAAATGGCCCGGCATGGCCAGGTGATTAGGGCGATCGACTCGCAATTTGAGGGCCGCGGGTTCGAATCCCCGTCACACCCAATATGCTCGTCCTTTCAGCCGTGAGAGCGTTATAATGTGACGGTCAATCCCACTATTTGTTGGTAAAAGAGTAGCCCAACAGTTGGCGGTGGGTGGTGATGACTAGCTGCCTTCCCTCTAGTCTTACACTGCTAAATTAGGGACGGCTAGCGCAGATAGCCCTCGTGTAGCTTTGCGCGAAATTCAAAACAAACAAACAATCCTAAACAAATTATTTCGTTACGTATACGGTAGACAGAACTCATTAATTTTGTGAACAAGTTTGACAATGAACTTTCTTAATGAAAATTAAGTACGTGTATATGTAAACCACTAACGTGTCAGATTCCAGTGATGAGATATGGAGTGGCTACTATAGAACTCGACGACAAAGAAAAGTGCATCTTCTAATTTCATGCTGGAAAGACAAATTTCAGATAATAAAGATGATCAACGACTTGGTGTACTATTTCAAAGTATAAAGCAAGTCAAACAAAATAGCGTGCACTGCGACTGGCTTTGGAAACACGATGGTGGAAGAAAACCTATTGGTTATTTTTAGAAGTCACTAAACAAGATAAAAATTCTTGAAAGAAATCAACAGATGAAAAATGAGTTGATCCTCGAGAAGACACTGACCTAAACCATTTCCTTTAATACTTAAAACGTAAAGCAACATTTCAAGTATAAAAGATACTTCGGGTGATCGATCTCCTGACGAAGAAATGATGACAGTGTAAAGATGAAAATAATCTCAAAATATTATCTCAAGAAATGAAGAAAGAGAAAACCTCCTAACAGAGTTCGCTTGTGGACAAGTGGTAAAACTGCAAAATGTATTAATTGGAAAAATGTCCGCGACTTGCCTGCTTAAGAAAAGGGTGATGTCATAGTATTGTAATGTAATAATCTGTTCATTAATTTTTGTAAATATATATATTACATGTTCATCCAACAGACGTCACTGTTTGAAGGAATGATTGAAATAAGTATCTACGATGTGAAATTTTAGATTTCATGAATGGCTTCACACCGCGTAATATATTATAACATGAAAAAGTAGATGGTATAAACAACCCTATAGATTAATAATTCTACTTTATTATTTTCTGTTTGAGGATGTATAGAGTAGCGTTTAAGCTTTATTTTATGTCCTTAGGCTTACTACAAGCTACACTATGTATTTGTGAAATGTATTTTATGCTCATTTTCAGTCATGATTATTAACTTTTTTTTTATCCACACGTTAGTACAGTTTGTGGGAATTCGACCAACTCAAATCAACTCTTGCATTAAAAAGAGATTAAATTAAAATTCTTGAAAACTTATTACACGATGTGAAACCATTTCATGAAACGAATATTTGTTTGCTTGTCGTAAAGCAAAGCTACATTGAGCTATCTGCTGTGTCCACCACGGGAAAACGACCCCCGGATGTTAGCGTTGTAAGTCCATAAACTTACCACTATCCTACCGGGGGACTGAAATGGATGATTTTTAAATGCAGGTGCTACATGACGCTAGCCTTACTGATATTATTATTTAAATTACGAGTATTTTGTAACGTCAGGCAACATAAGCGAGTAAGTGTGAGAGCTCAAGATGTATTAGTGTGTCGCAGTCAGTCAGAATTCAAAGTCAACAGTCCTTGTACAACTAACGCGTGAACCGCTATACACATAAACAGTCTTTGTTTAGGCTTAAAGTTCGTACGAAACTGTTTTACTTGCGAGAAAAGGAAACATCGCTAACCGCCTACTTTTCAACGTCACTCTGATAACGCACCCATGGACGCGAACCATGGAACCTCAAATTCATAGTCAATTAGTAATTCTACCTTATGCTTGAGTTGGACTATCAGTAACAAACGAGGCGAAATAAAAAAATATCCACCCTTTTAGGATTATTTTGTTTTCAACATATATTAGGGATGGAGAAAAAAAAAAGAATTATGAATTAAATTCGAATTGGAACTATGAATCTTTCACGTGACAATCCAAAACGCCAGGGGAATCTAGTTAGCGTGTCACAATATGAAAAATATTAATATTTTTATTTATATTTTCTGTACAGGCATTTATGTTTCTTTCCTTTCCCCTAGAAATAATCACGGATCAATAAAATTAGTCGCTTAAATAAACGATAATTTTAATCGTTTGGCTTAGATGCCTGTTCAAATTGTATATCAATTTTATCCTCTTAATAGTAATAAAGTTACCAGATTAGCACAATCGAAACTTTTCACTACGATAAAGGTCCAGCTGTGTTCAGGGTTACTGATGAGGAGTGGAATTCTCCGAAACTAGTATAACCCAATAACATACATAGATCAAAGTGTAGAATGAACTGGACCTCCTATGAATTTAGACTTACGGGCGCAGGTTAGCCCTGTGGTAGAGCTCTAGATGTAGGAGCTAGCGAGTCGGGTTCGAATCCGTACAATACCAAAAAATATTCATCGCACTTTAAGCTGTGGCTAAGTGATAAGAGCGGCAGTCAATCCTTTAGAGTGAATTGTGGGTGGTGCTGATTTGTTACCTTATCCCCAAGTCAGTAGTTCAAAATTATCTTAGTAGCTTTAACATAATACACAAATAAAAATTATATATATAACGTACCGTAATATAAACATGTCTTCTGACAACTTAAATTCAGCAAACTTAGCTTTATGTTGCCTGTTATAATTTCCAACTACCTTTGATAATGTTTTATCATATTATTTGCATTAAAACCCTATAGTATTTCTGCAATACATAAATAAAGCGATACCAAAATAAAAATTTTTCCTTCTCAACATTTTGCTTAGTAAAAACAAACAAACAAAGCAAAATTTTGATTCAACGCAATTGCAATGAAAAAAAAAATGAAATGTTTTTATTATTATTATTATTTAGCAAAGAAATTAATATGAAATTTTTAAGGAGTTCCTATAACTCCTAGATGTATGGTTTGTTTTGGATATTTTCGCAAAGCTACACAAGAGCTATTTAATTTGGAACTGATAAACTATAAGAGAATGCAACTCGTCAATATAGCCCACCGCTAACTCCTGAGCTATTCAAATCAAATAGTGGGACACGACAGTCACTCTAATAAAGCAGCTTAGCCTCAAGAACGCAAAGAGAGGCAAGCCAAGGACTCTCGGAATTCGTATTCCAGCACGCTAATCACAAGGCCACGGCTGGCTCCAACAAGGTCATGGTCAGATCATATAATTGATACTGATAATACTTTGAAGACAAAATAATGAGAATATAAACTGTTTTCCTTGTATTATTATAACCGTTTTTTTTTTTGTTTTGTAAGTGTGTGTATATTTTGTTTTTGAATTTAAAATCAAACTACGATTCTTTGCCAGTGCGCTAAATAACGAGGTTGACAAGGATTTTTATTAAAAATAAAAAATAAAACCTACGATAATATATAAGCATATCATTATAGGTACTTTAGATTCGGTTACTAAAAAAAAATCTATAAAAAAATTATGAGTTATGTCTCTAGGAATTGGCCAACGGCCCAAATCAATGTTAATTCTTTTATACGTTGAACGTCTGTTTTATACAAAAACTCTTTAACAGTTTTATTGTCTCTAGAGTCGTTTCACATGTTTTCGTGAGCTACAATTTAGTAAAAGATAACATTGTAATTGGTTAAAGACAAAAAACGCCAAATTATTTTTGCTTCAATGTTTTACTGTTATAAAACTCAT
>NW_013665700.1:565427-570291 GCF_000517525.1 Limulus polyphemus | reverse complement strand
TATATATATATATATATATATATATATATATATATATTCAATTTCAATAATGGTTCTGTAACACATAAATAGTCTTTTTACTCCGCTTGCATACTCAGAAAATCCACATGCCATTAGGCTTCATCTCCAGCATGCAGAGAACGTCATTATCATTCTAAGCGGGTAGTTGTAGGCCTAGAATACCATAACATATGAAATGTTTTTCTTCGTTTCCAACTCAAGAACTAAGGTAAGAGTGTTCCATAAGTAATCCCAGTCCTATTATATAAGTATTAAAGTCATTTGCGTAGGAAGCGACCACGGATAGTTTATTTATTTTTATTGCTAATTGCCAGCATGATCACATCAAAAATGAAAGGAATGTGGTCACAGGAAGATATTCGCGAATACATTTTGTTATGTTACAGTGGTGGGTGAGTTCTAAATTCGAAAGGCAAAGAAACAACAAAGACATTAAAATGGAAGCACGTTCTCTTAATGACAACCAAGCTGTTGGAACAACTTTGCGAATGAAGATCCGTTGACGTGTAATATAATATAAACTTGACCTTTCACACAGCCAAGTTAATATTTCTAGCACGTCGAGTTAGTTATTAGAAATGAACGTAATTAAAATGAAAGACATTTTCACCAGTGAAAAATGTCTTATTATTTCCGTTTCCATGAAAGGCATATAATCTTAGTAACAACAACAACAATAAAAACTTTAAGAGTTGTTTTCAAACTTAAACAGCCTGTTTCAGGAGTTAATATCTATTGACATATTTTATGAGTTAATTTTGTAAATAATACTTCCACTGGTGCTTGGTTCTTCAGCAGTAAAATACAACAGAAATTATTTTCTACATCTCATGAAGCTGAGTGAAATTAATTCAGCAATGGTAGAAAGTTTGAAGGACGAATCATTTAAAATTATACACGAGTTATCAATGTCATTTTATCTAAAATCGCATTTAAGGCTATAAAATTAACGAATTATCAATGTCATTTTATCTAAAATCGCATTTCAGGCTATAATATTTAAACAAATACGAGTAGAAACACGAAATTCAAGACATATTTTAATGTAATGTGGAAGGGACTTTTTGGGAGTGTAAAAATTTAGAAATTACGGGTACTGGCAAAAGTGACATTTCATTAGGATTTAATAAAGATAAATTAAAAAGTCGTATGTAGTAAGAGGGCTCAATTATCCTTGATGATATGGAATTGAAATGTCCAACCTTATGCGAATATGGGCTAAACAGCAAGGTCATAGACCCATAAGATTCATACGATAGCCGTCCCTGATTTTAAACTACTGACCAGTGGTAAAGTAGACACCCAATAGCACTCGCCATAACTCTGTCATACTTTTTCGAACTGAATAATTGGATTTACTAACACTTCTGAATATATTAGGAGTGTTCATCAACATTACGTCTCGAACTAAGTACCCTTCGATCCATAGCCTAACATATGCTTTTACATATGCTGATAATGTGGCGCACATTATGTTCAAAAGTTAAATGTTAAGAATACACTACAGTTTCTTTTCAACAAATTTAGATCAAGTCACCAAAGTTGGCGCCCGATTTGTTCCAGGCGTATCCTACAAATATAATCAGGGTTAAATTTTGAAGTGGTTAAGTCTTAATGAGGTTATCTTCTGTGCGAGAATGCCGATTTAAAATGTGGAATCAATCGTCGTCAAGACGAATTTATTATAAAGAGTTAAAACAATCATCTTAAATATAGGTAAAGCAGGTAAGGTGCATAGGATGATTCAGTTATCATAATTTTATTCATCTAATACATTTACCTCAGTTCAAATATATATTCATATAACTTTGTGATCAACGACAACAATTCAAGGTATCAACAGATCCCGTTTTTAACGCAAATCTTAACATATTAATTCGTTAAATCAACAAATTTGTGTTAAAATTTATGTTGAAAATTTGCAGCCTGAAATTAATACAAATTTATACGGCAATAAATAATATTACATTCATGACCTCAAAGCATTATTCTAGGCTTACACTTAGTTTCCTATTAATATAAACCAAAAGTAATATAAAAACCTTTGTCATCAAGTTTTATGTACAAAAATACTTTATCAATACAGGTCAAATATTACTTACAGGTCAAATATTAAGTAGTGAAAAGATTCCTCTTGGATGCTGTCATGCAGGCGAACTGCAAAATAAAACAGAAAATGAAATATGGCGTGTAGTTACATGTACAGAAAACATTTTAATTTAACTTGAATTATGCAATAACTTTCGTCATCTGCTCTTTTCTTGTGAAGATATAAATTTTCAAGGAAACAAACATCTAGCACAAGTGATTGCAAGATACGCTTAAACCACGAATCCTTTTAAACCGATTTTAAGAAAAAAAAAGCACAGTACATGAGCAGGTATAAAATAAAAAATATGTACAAGTTACTCTAGCTTTACTTTCCTAAAGAAAAATGGTGTTCATGAAGACATAGTTTCAGTAGAAGTCAAACTATAAAGACGTTGACAAGACAGTTTCTTTTGTTTTCTGACTATTTTACACAATGCATCATTAATATCTATGATGGTGTTCATGAAGACATAGTTTCAGTAGAAGTCAAACTATAAAGACGTTGACAAGACAGTTTCTTTTGTTTTCGGACTATTTTACACAATGCATCATTAATATCTATGATGGTGTTCATGAAGACATAGTTTCAGTAGAAGTCAAACTATAAAGACGTTGACAAGACAGTTTCTTTTGTTTTCGGACTATTTTACACAATGCATCATTAATATCTATGATGTCCCCCAGTGGCACAGCGGTATGTCTCCGGACTTACGACGCTAGAATCCGGGTTTCGATACCCGTGGTGGGCAGAGCACTGATAGCCCATTGTGTAGCTTTGTGCTTAATTACAAACAAAATATCTATGATACAAACAATACATGACAATTGAAGATATATTTAGATTTGAGTAAATATATTAAAAAGCTAAAGTAAAAGAATATTTAAAGTAATTCGTTCTTTAAAAATGTGACAAGGTAAATTTCATTTTGGCCTTCACTCTTTTACTGCTATGTACATTTATGGATAAACGCCTCTCTCAGTGCCAGGTTTGTTTTTACATACATAATGAAAAGAAATATACGATTCAATATTTCATTACATAAGTGAAACTTGAAATTTTTTCAACTTTGGGAAGTTTGAGGAGGAACACCCTTTCGTCATAGTGATACTAAATTCCAAACTCGCATGTGGTTTAATATCATATGTTTCAAGGGAAAAAAATGTATAGTGTGTTTCGTATAAATGACCATGGCAGTAAAAGAGTTGGGTTTGAATATCAAGTGTCTCACGTGAAAGGCTCTTAAACAGAATTTTAATATTTAGTAGTTATAAGCTTTAACATCTCAAAACAAGCAAATGTAGGAATACTATCCTATCTTATATCCTGTAAAGCCATTTTCCAGCTTGCAGATGTATTACAAACGTAGCTTTTACATATAAAAGGCGTCCTCGTTACGCCAAATCAGCAATTTAGTAACTCCATAAAAATAACTGTTGCGCTACCACAGGATATAAGCTGTATTATTTATCCAGTTAGCCACAGTGACCACAGGAAATAAGCTGAGTTTCATTTACCTAGTTATTCAGTGTGTTTTATCGTTATTAATTCTTGAATGTGGTGTAAAAAAACGTTAGATCAGTAGTTTAGTAACTCCATAAAAATAACTGTTGTGCTACCACAGGAAATAAGCTGCGTTTTATTTATTTAGTTAGCTAGCTATAGTGTGTTTCATCGTTATTAATTATTGAATGTGGTGTGAAAAACAGTAAACACAATGCAATATTCAAATATAAGAATGGTAAAATTATTTTTACTCATCAGGGATAATATTTCAAATTTAAAACGTTTAAAAATCCAATGTAATACATACAAATAAGCCTAATCGAAATGGTAAAATATAAGAAAAGGAAACTTTTATTATTGAATAGCCTCCCAGTGGCAAAGTCTCAGTCTCCTTATTGAGTATTACTCCATTTTTTTCTTATACATCTACACTTCTCCCCGACCTTTTGTTCTTTACTGTAAAGATTTGTGTTTGCCCACTTCTTTATATTTAAAGTACATACACATGAGAAATCAAGCAATGAGTTAAGGAAATTTTTGGAAGCTCCCCAATTTCAAAGCTGTGTGCCTGCGGGTTTCGATACTCGTGGTGGGCAGAACACAGATGGCCCATTGTGTTGACAATTATTGAGTATAATTTATTAAAATATTCAGTAATACGTTAATATGCTAACAACATCAATGTACGACAAGATATGTTTGTTCGTTGTTAAGAATAAGGTTACACAATGGGCTATCTTGTGCTCTGACTACCGCGGATATCGGCACCTGGTTTTAACGTTATAAGCCCTCAGACTTATTTCTGAGTCATCGGGGCAAGGGCGAAATGGCACCTATAAATAACCGAAGTATTATCAAGCAAGCATTTACCACAATTTACACAAAACCGGTCAAATTAATGAACCTTTAAAAGCAGTTGTATCTTTTATAATAGGTGTAATCATGTCTGTTTTGCAACAATATAATTGACAAAACAAAAAAAAAAAACGATTGTGAGATTTTGTACTGAAAGCTCGAAGATTTTCCGTACAAGTCTGGGACATGACAAAAATGTAAGATTCGCTCTCCAACGTCATTATCACACTTATATTTACACAGTCGTTTTCCTCCAATACACAGTAGCATTCTCCAGGGTTCAAACTTATATGCGGAAACACAGTTATTGGGTGGATACTGTAAACGGACAGGAGGATGAAGAATGTTTAAATAAAAATGTGATATGTTGTTTGACGATTGGTTTGTTATGAA
>NW_013665700.1:542794-564926 GCF_000517525.1 Limulus polyphemus | reverse complement strand
TCGAACCCGCGACCCTCATATTGCGAGTCGAGCGCCCTAACCATCTGGCCATGCCGGGCCTGTTTGACGATCCTCAAGAATATAAAACTGGTTTAAAAAAATTGCAATTGAATGCAAATTTGATTTTAATTAATTAAGTTCGAGTAATGATCTAATACATCTTATGAACGTACCAAAAAAGATCGAAAACACTACAAGTGAAAAAATACTTTGCAAGATTTATTTGCTTTCAAAAAGTTTCAAGTTTCATGAAAACAGAAAATTCTTTTATAAACAGGTTGCATATTCCCTTAGAAATCGTTGTTTTACATTTCTCCAGTTCAACTAAGATACACGTATTATTCTCGTCCTAAAATCGGTTACAAATCCAAATTTATTTTTGCCACGGTAAATTATGACTACCTCTTCTGTAAGGCTACGATCTGACAAGAAGAAAGAAATGAAGAGGGAGAAAATACAGAATCAACAAGAAATCAAAATAGAATATATTGTAGAAAACAAATGCGTGCTAACAAATGAAGTCACGAACAAATGTTGATTAATACCGTTTTGACATTATCAAGCAATTCCATGAAGTGGAATGCACACACGCACGCATATATATACATACAAATCAATAAAATACTGTGCTGTAAAGAAATATATTCCATTAAGTTTATTAGCTCATAATTTACATATAAATTAAACATAATCTCCTGAATGTATTGCAGAAGTTTAACCCTAAAACAGGAAGAACTCACTAAAGCAGTCTAATAAAATCTCCGTTAAGTATTTTAATGTACACTTCTATTTTGCATAAAATACTATTTTAGTACCTATATTATCTGTGATGAGGTTATACTTTTAGATTTTATTTTCCATTAAGAAGTCCGTGTTTATAGAACGGCTCTTATTTTAATGATTTAAACATAATCAGCAGATTGACAGTCCTTACGTTAAACTCAAAAGTTATCTAGTGTTCTGGAAAAAAAAGTTACTTTAAAAAAATCCAGTTACTGTTGTATTGTTTTGTTTGAAGATAAGCATAAATCTACACAATGGACTATCTGTGCTCTGCTCACCACGGGTATCGAAACCAAATTTATAGCGTTCTAAGTCCCCAGACCTATCGCTGTGCCAATCGGGGACCAATATCAAGTTATGAATGACAAAATGATTGTTTTTTTCCTTCTAAATAGTACCTTTTCAATGCTGAAAAACAGTATAAAATGACAATAGTTTTACAAAAAAGAAATAAGTATTAGCCCCGCACTTCAATGTGTATATATAAAGAACGAGCTCTTCTTTAAATTATAGTACTTGGGAGGATGACCATCTGGGTGATGATCGCATCATTACTTGTCACTAATTGTTTTTTTATTATTACTGGTTATTCAAGCACCTGTATTATAATTATAACACTTCCTTAAGTTTTAAAATATAGATTATATAAGGGAGAGAATTATATTTATTTTTATGTCATTCACCATAAAACAATTCAAGAAACAGAAATCCATGGCAAACAATTTTCTGTCGAAATCGATAATCCAATATTTTGGGGAAAAAAGGAACAGGGTCTCAGTGTCATGCGATCAGTTATTCCAAATTGGAATGCATGCATTTACGTGTGACTAATACGCTTCCATATGTTAAATAAAGTCGTATCCAGGTTTTTTCATTGAGGGAAGGGTAAGCATACTTAATACCTCGAAGAAAAGAAATCCTGCTGTATTAAGGGCTATGATAATTGGATTCTATACAAATACTGCTTTATAGTAACATAAATTTCAAAATAGCTGTCGTCGGTGGTTAGAAACGTAATATTAATTCACAAAACTTATGAGATTAGCTTTGTTCGATCATATTACTTTCAAAATTCAAAATAAAAATGATATAATACTTAACAATGGGTGGTTGAAGACAACAAAAATACAAGGTATGTGTATATATATATATATATATATATATATATGTATACGCGTGTGTGTTGAAAATAACAGTGGAGGCCATGGACGGGATTTAGACCAAAAGCCTTATTTAATTACTGTGAATGCTGTGTGTATATTACGTTCCACGAGCCTGGCATGGCCTAGTAGTTAGCGTGCTCGCCTCGCAATCTGAGAGTCACGTGTTAGAACCCCGTCACCGAACATGCTCGCCCTTTCAGCCGTTATAATGTGCGGTCAGTCCCTTTATTTGTTGGTGCATGAGCAGCCCAAGAGTTGGTGGTGAGTGATGTTAACTAGCTACCTTCCCTTTAGTTTATTACTACTAAATTAGGGACGGCTAGCGCAGATAACCCTCGTGTAGCTTTGCACGAAATTCAAAACCAAACCACAAGAAAAAGCTGGGGACAATTTACTCCCACGTAATCGTCTATGGTGGCAGCACACTTTTGCGAGTATTGAATATGACTGGATATACATGATCAGAAAATGTTATTTGAAGTAAGATCAACTTTGAAACATCGCAAACGAGTTTAATATTCGTTTGTAGATCACACTTTAGATGCACTGAGCACAAATAAGACATTAAACGTACATTTTGTTTAGACTGCACGATAAAGAGATATTTTTATTTACAAAGCCGTTAATAATGAGCGTTAAAAGTTTTCAAAACCTGTACTCGAGAAACATTCTGGTATTTGCAAAATAGAAGAAAAGTGTATCTCAACTATGGCTTCATTACTCTTCCAAAAGGACAGACGCGCACTGCTGGATATTAAAACATCTAGACGTTAATTCTACGTTACAAAAGCATACTAACTGTTGTAGTTGTGTTGTGTGTCAAGGTACATGGATAACGCTCCACAAATCTAATGAGATTATCATTGTTTAAGTACATAGATTTATATGTACCTCTAGTAAGGAAACGTAGCATGCACAGTTAAGTTTCAATTTTTGTACAGTCAGAGTATTTTAAATGAACATCTGTACTATCGTGTGTTATTTAAGGTTATTCATACTTTACAAGAAACGATATTCCAGGTAGTGTTCTCTTGGAGTTACTTTCTATATCGTTGACGGTATTCCGTCTAATGTGTTTGATTAAGTTTCTTTTATAACAAATGCGAAAGACGGTGAGAACAATCTTAAATTACATATATTATTAAACTTGCAATAGGCCTTACGCTGAACACAAGCGTCGGCTTACAAGACAATATTTAAGCTGACCACAAGCAGAAAAGCTCATTGAAGTTGCACTGCGGAACATCTCCCTCCCTCTCATAAAAAAAGAACTATTAATTTCGAGAAGACGTAGCTGGGAGATTGTGAATGAACTTTTGGTTTGTAGCTTTCTTCAACTTCAAATTCTTGTTAATGATACCAAGATGTATTATGATCTTCACCGAATTTGTTTTTTGGATATAAAGATTCTCTTTCGTAACCATAAAACCTTCACTCTGAAGACAAACACGTTGATCTTAAATGGCTTAGTGTTACCCTAAAACGATTGGTTGTTCAAGTTTTTCGCTTTCACAGAGAACACTGACGATTCCCTTCTTTGAAATTTTATATTAGTTCTATATTATTTAAAAATCTCGCTACATGAATATCTTTCTTTGTAAAGGGTAGTCACGCAGTGCTCCAGCCATATATACATTAGATGTGACGCCATTGTTCCCTAGAATGGTCGGTGATAAAGATTTCACCCGTTGCCTCACTCACTACTCTAAGTCTCTGGCTACTTCTGCACTGCTACTGCATGTCCTCCTTTATTCTCAACTACATCAATCCAGTCGAGCAATAATGTTGAAACCAGTCGATCGCAAGGTGTTCTGAGGAATGCAAGCGAGTTGGAGTCAGATTGCGTCCTTCAGCATGGGTGGTGACTAAATAATATTTCAGTAAATACGGTTCTAGAGGTGACTCCATAACCAGGAAACTGCTCGGTTGAGATCTGCTTTCTCTTGTGGAGTTATACTAAATGTTCTTGTAGTGTCATCCACGTGTTTTCAGCCTCCTTCAGCATTCCCCCTTATTTTAATTGATTACACAAATTATGGCTACAATTACGGCCCTTATTATTTTTATTGGTTCGTATTATTTTTCATATACTGATAATAATGTTACCCAACTTGCACCTTCATTCGTTTTACCGTCTTCCTATTTTGATATTGCGAAGTGACCAAAGTAGTTTATTGTCCCTTTGTATTTGCTATATTGATTACACGGAAACATTTTATATGTTTTGGACGTACTAGCCAAATAAAGTGCTCCTTACATTCTGGATTTTTAGCAAAGATCTTCCACGGTGAACAAACATTGCAAAAGGAAATACATTTAATCTAATGAAGTATAATATTTAAGGTAGCGAATCTAAATAAATACTAAGTGTGATATTACATCACAATAAGACTGGTAATAATTAATAATTGGTTCGTGATTTTTCCAGTAATTATTTTGAAAATATTAGGTTTATATCTTCATCCTTAAAAATAGCAAACCAAATTTAAAAATAAATAATGCACCAATCAATTGCCAACCAGTACGATATCAAATTGTTGTCACGAACTTACAGCTAAAAATTATTATTTTTTTTTTAGAAAATTTTATAAGTTTCTGTTTTGACTTATTTCATAAATAAACAATATGAATTCTTTGAATGTTTGTGTTATCATTTCCAAAATTAACGAAACTATGAAGCTTCCTGAATCTTTAAACAGAACAGGACGTTTATTGATGGCAGCCTTAGAACTTCATCACATATTTTAATCGTTTCGCCATCTTAGTTAGCTGCAAATATATTTGTAGCATTTACGATATACCGTTGTAGACATTTAGGACTAACTTTATGCAGTGTTTACACGGGACATCAGGCTTTAAAGAAGTGCGTGTAATTGACGAATATCAACCCACAAAAGACATGCTCTCTAATTCCGAAACTTCATGAACAGAAATTCAACTCTATCTAAAGACCGTAATCAAATCAGTAAAAAATATTGCGTAGTTTGTAAATTAACCTGGTGATAATAGAAAAGAAAGCTTGTCAGCAAATATATGAATACGGAGAAAAGCTATTTTCTGAGGACTACTTGTAAAAACAATGGTGAGTTCGTACTGTGTAGTACATACACCCCACCCACATGCAAAATATTTGTTCATTTACTGTTTAATATCGGATATTTCAGGTAAAATTACCCCCCCCCCCACAAAAAAAAAAACTCATGATTTTATACAAAGTCTGTTTGTTCATGCCTACATACTTTTGGATATAATCAACTAGTTACAGAATGTTTCGGCGGCTCGCTTCAGTTTGCTTTTATCAGAATCTGTTCTATCGCAGTCACACACACACACACACACACACACACATATATATATATATATATATGTTTATTTTTTGTGTGTAAAGTTACAAACACACCTCAGCTGCAAAATCTATGAAGCTAAATATCAGCACCATATAACAACAGCGATACCTTAATTCGATTCTCATTTAATATTGATATTATAAAATTAAATTATATAATCACTCAGTAATAAGATCGCGCGGAAATAATATCTAATTACAATTTTAGTTGTGCCAATTTCAAAAACATAAAATGTATAATATTATAGAAATATGTCTGCTTAAATAATTTCCAAAAGGTGCTGCGGATATTCAATGTATATAGCTTTTTAATAGGGGGAGGGGGTGGGAACAGTTAAGAGCGAAGCCCTTACCCCAGTGTAATACAGAGATTTTTGAACTTATCCGTCCGCAACGGTTAAGTACGGGTAGCGAATCCAGGCAAAGCCTTTAAAAAATAAACAAAAAAATCTGACTTTTTTGATAAAAACGAATAGTTATATTCCACAACAACAAAGTGCAAAATCATGAGTTATTTAGTTCAATGTGAGATACACACGAAGCCACCTCGTGGTTGGTTGAAATACACGCGAGTTTGGAGGGCATTCTTCCTTCATGATTTATGGCAGGCATGTTCTTTTATAAAAATAAACCAAACAGTCGTTATTTTCTAAATATCATACCCCCATTACCACCGATTTGCCTGTTTCTCATAATTCGATTGTATGATCTAACCGTACCTTAGTGATATTTCAGTTGAAAAAAAAAATAATGAGGCTCAGAGAGCCAAGTTCGATTTATTGTAGGCCTAATTTTAACTATTCATTCTTCAAAATTAGAAAATAAAACGTAGAAACATATATCCTAAATATTATATCCGAACCTTTCAACCCCTTTAAGTCAGATTAAAACAATGGATACATTTTAAAATTATCGATCATTTTCCACTGAAAGTTATTTGTTAATATACACTGGCAGTTTATTTTCTTTCAATGTCACAATAAATTACGTATTTTAACGTTAATGTTAAGCAAGTTATTTTTTAGGTTAGCAGATAATTGCTCTTGGAAAATAACGGTGCACGGATATTTTAGCTTCAAAACTACAAAGGCCCTCTGTTTATTGATACGGATAATATTTTTGTATGATCGATTTAGGTCTTGTGCGCAATATACACTGTTAACAGTATTGATTAAACTACCGACTCCTTTAAGTTAGTAACCTGGTCGTTCATCATCTAATTACTACCCTCTTCACCTTTCAGTCCCTGGAGTTTCTGGATTGTAATTGCGCGCGTTCGCCAACACACCAGTACCTGTTGTTGTTAGCTATTACTGGTAACCTACCGTAACAGAAATGACAAAATCTTGCCACTGGTTTTATCCGTTGGTACTGCTATTAGCGACAAATGTTTAGCCCGTAGGGGAATAGCAAGGTGACCTTGGACAAAGGGGTACCAATCCGTGCTGTTAATAGCAAACTAAAAAGTCGTAATAGATTTTCGCCACAAGCAGCAAATATTTGTAGGAACTTGTAGTCAACGGCACCGTATCGTCGCTGTGGTCTTTTCGTTGCACAATTTGACAACTGTTTTAATGCTCTTTGTTTTTTTCTTAAAAATTAAAAAGGCTATAACTGGAAAAGATCTCCCTCAACTATTTAGCATATAAAAAAGTGACCTATATTTATTGAGGTCCAAGGATTTTTTTTATAGATAGACGTATTAAATTAGTTAGAAAACCATCTTTAATATGTTACGAAACATCAATGAAAAGATTCCATAGTGAATAAAATGTTTTCGAAAAATATGACACAATAAAGATATTTCTTAGATCATCTTCGTGAAATACATTTAGCCTTGAAATATCTTTCTTCCCCATTATGCAAAATAGCATCAGACAAAGGTACCATTTAAGGGGCAACAGCTTCACAGCTGCACAATCAGGCGCTGCACAGCAACCAACACAGTAGTTACAAACAGCTCACAAAGACCTATGGATGTAAATATGACAACAGGTCACAGGCATTAAATTTTATGGAAATAGAATAGTAAAAATCATAAAAACTTGCATATATTTTTGGAAGGGTGAAATTCACAGCTAATTATATCATTATATGGATCTAAACACCGTTTAAAACATCGGCTCAAAACATGCATTTCCTAACAACTAAATGTTACTGCATCTGATCTGATATGCCACATGTGGGGGATTTCTTTTAATAAGCATTCAATACAAGAAATTTATTTGCTGTATCGAACCATCAAATCAATACTTTCAACTGTTTCGTTTCATTATATGCATCATATGCATCGTTTATATATATAAGGTTTAATTTTCTTACTTCCACTGTGAAAATATGCTGACTAAACTCTAAAACCTTCAACTTTCAGTGATAGCAAAGTAAGAAATGAAAAACCTCTTGTAATTTATCTGCTACTTTGTTAAATAATACTTTTTATATATATACACTGGTCACTATAATTATTAAAATAACGAATCAGATTAATCAAGTTGTCCTTCTAACGTTAAGTTACAAGTAACAAAGTAAAATCAATTAAGAAGGAAGATTTATTTTCATTGTCGAAAGTTTTCAAAGTCTCGCGTCAATTTAGCATAATTAATTGCTTTTATTTTCTTCGTGTGATTTAAAAATATACTGTGTCTTGAATGTAATTAGCCTAGGATTTAAAAGAAAAAATTATAAACCGCGTTAAAGCGATTCTACTAAGAAAACAGAGAAGAACATACGTAATATGTGAAAGCTTCCTACTAATGGGACGCTACATGTAAACAAAACGGGAAAAATCACAAGAAAACATTATAAAACTCGCAACCATTAATACACTGGTAACAAAATGTGAACAAAAATATCGTATACAATCTTATGAAGACTCCATATCTCTGTTAAAGAAAACGTTGTTTTATTCATCAGTGTCAGGAAATGTCTATGTCCGTTACTATATCTCCACTAAAACTCTTTATTAAATGTCAATGTGAACATATGTTCCAAATAATAATAATAATAACCATTATATTATTCAAAAATATCCATTTTTCTTTAAAAAAGGTAAACTATATTAGCACATTGTTTTGAAAATAAACGATACATACTACAGACAAGTGACTTTTTTTCTCATTAATCAAATCAGACTACAACAGATTTTTAATACAAAATGACAAAATAAACTACAGAGAAATTAAAATGGAAGTAAACCTTTAGTTTTACAGTAACACCCAGCAAATACTACTCGAATATTTTTATCTGTTTCTGAATTATGTAGAACAGCCAGAAAATAAATGTAACCTGAGCTCCGATTTTTGTTTGTCACGAATAAATTGCACGATAAACAAAGCAGATTAAATTAGGTCAAAGGAAGTTTATGCTTCCATATTTTAGCTAGCCGTTTATAATTTTGAAATGACAGACTACAGGAAAGGCAGCTATGGTCAACAGCACCCATCGCCATCTCTTTGACTATTCTGATCAAATAGAAAGATTTTACAGCTAATCGTATAAGGCGTCCACGTCCCCCTAGTTCAAGGCGCTAATTTGTAGAAATTGGACTCGAATCATAGACCCTCAAATTCACAGTTCAAGACGCTAATAACTAGGCCATGCGCTACCCAAAGCATAATATCACAAGAGGATACATTAAGATACACTAATAAAACTTATGTGCCAACTTCTGTTTCTGTTGAACAGTTTTGTGTAGTTGTATAAGTGCAGGTTTCATTGTCTTTAGCTGCATGCTTCCAGCAAAAAGTCAGAATGTACAACTACAGAATGTCTGTGTAAAAATCGTAGATGGGAAGCCAGGTTTTGATAATGGGGGTGAAAAGTAACTTTAAAGTTATTTAGTAAGTTCTGGTCAATTTATTCACCTAATAATACTGTAGTGGCGTTAAAGACTTCGACGCCTTCCCACTTTAGGTTACGTATTGTATCTCTTGGAATTACCAATGACGGAACATATTACGCTACAAGACAACTGGAAGCAGAAGCGACAAGAGTAACGTTTCTTGCTTTGACAATTTCAACGGGGAGACAGAAGCCACACGACCGACTTTCTATAGATCGATAAACGCACAAGCAGTTTACAGCAAGATGGTCGGTCTCTCGTTTAGCCGAGAGCCAGTGAATAGTTGAAAGTTACGAAGATATGGGTTTGAAGAAAATCTTGTGTTTAAAATATTCATTAAAACAAGTATATAAAAAGTAGAACAAAATATAAGACGTACCTATATATATCTTTCATGCAATTTTTCTATGACTATACAGTTCCAAATACGTATGTAGCTATCTTTTATTTAATTATTTGTATTACCCCAAATACTGGAGCATCATAAAATCAACAACCTACTCGTCTATAAACTGCAAAATCAACACCTACAAACTACTGAAAGGGCAAAGGTCCAGACACACGCATTGACTTTTTTGTTTTGTTTTAATATTTAAAGTTACAATAACCGTATATGCATATTGGCAAACATAAAACACTACGGTCCGATGAGACAGAAAACGTCACTTGTATATTATAATTCGTTTACGTTTAACCAAATATTCATTTAATATAGAACTAACAAATCAATATACTAGCGCTTCCATGACATGAGATTAAATCTGGTTTGACACAGACACGCTGGAGGTATGAATATCTTACAGGTTGCAAATAGATGGCGCTATTATAACGTGGAAATATAAAAAAGCTGCCATCATTGAATGACAAAAATACAAACAGCGATATAGGAGGAATTTAATCAAATCAACCCCAGTCTTAAACGTAATAAATGCCAAATTATTGCGAGTGCAATGAAATATTCTGTCCAACTCGTCATAATAAACTGATCTCACTTGCCGGTATGGTTAGCAATTTCCTGCTGTTCTTTTTAAGACAATATGAAACTCATTTATTTAATTAATTATTAAATACGACTCATCAGAAACATCTGCCACATTTTTTTTCTATAAGATAATCTGCTCAGCCTTTTATGGCTTATATACAAAACGTAACTTGGATCTAAGCTCTGGGACTGCTTTGAAACTCGACGCAAATATTGTTTTTGTTTTTTAAATGAAAAACGTAAGAGAAATATGAACTTAAAATTTGCACTTTAAAAAATTTTCTTATGAGTCTTTATGAGTCATCCATAAGAAATGTTTGGAAAAACATACAAAAATTGGTTTGCTATAGAAATATTTTTTTATTTTAAATTAAAAGTTAAAATTAAACAAGTTTGCAAATGTATTACTGTTGCATGTTATGATTAGGCTCTGGGTTCTGTTTGTTATTAGTGTATTTAAACAGTATATCCTAGTATTTTAGTATAATTAAACAGCATATCCTGGTATTTATTCTAGTAGGTTTCCATTAAATAATTGAGCTAAACTTAGAGTCAAATTACTGTGGCTCCAGCATACTTTGTTAACGCTAACTATCTTCCAAAAATAATATTTTTGGATAGTGTTCTGGGTTAACATTAAAAGTAACACACACAACATAATTGAAGTGGTGACTTATTGTTTCGTGTTCTTCAGTCTCCCAGTGGGTCAGCAGCATGTTTAAGGGCTTAGAACGCTAAAAGCAGGGTTTGATTCCCCATGGTAGACAGAGTGCAGATAGCCTATTGAGTAGCTTTGCGCTAAAACAAAACGAACGTGCTTTTCGACTGTAAACTCGAGAACTATTCACCGGGCTTTACTGGCAAATAGAAAAATATAATTTTATCATTTATTTCTTGAACCTTGCGCAACTTGAACCGTAAGTAGTCCTACCGGTTAACGTGGCCAGACTATAAATCCAAAGACTTATGGTTCATGATTCGACATTTTTGTACGATGGGTGCGTTATAAGAGTGACTATCAAATCCCACTACTCAATCAGAAAAGTGCAGCCCAAGATCTGGCAATGAGTTCTGGTGACTATTTGGCTCCCCCTCTTGTCTATTAGTTCAAAATTAGGGACGGCTATGCGCAGATATCTGTTGTGTAGCTTTGCGCAACGTTCGGAAACAAACAAATAAACCTACATGATAGCATACCCACTGACCAAATTAGACATAGTTTATCGATTTCGGGTGTTCGCAGTTTCTGGCCATAATAAGCATGCGCTGACGTTAAGTACATCATTAACAAACATGGCGACATGTGCGTCCTTTGGCTAGCAGAGATGAAAACGCCTATTATAGCGCAAAAACAACATCTTAAAGTACGAGGAAGAACGCCACAAGTTAAGAACTCTATCGAGAAGTAGTACTGTCAATTTAAAGAGTCAGGAAGCGTGTTACACAAATGGAGCAGAGATGGACCGATATCCTGGCCAGCACGGTCGCCAGTCATCACTCCTTCAGAGTTTTTCCTCTGAGGTTATGTAAAAGAAATCATCTATAAGATAAAGGTGCCACTACGTGAACGTATCACAGATGCAACAGCTATTGTGATACCTGATATGCTGGCCAACAACACAAGATTGTAAATCAAGTATTGACTCGATATCTTGAAGGCCACCAATGGAGCATATGTAGAGGTGTAGTGATGGAAAATGGTGTGACAAAAAACTGTATACGTGTGCCCTTCATCCAGCACAAACAGTAATTTGTAACTGTCACTGTCTTGTCGTAGTTTAAGTTTGTAATACGTCACATAATGTTCGACAAAATTTATAAAAAAGCGTTTGCAAATGTGTACAAACAGCACTATTGGTCCGAATTTAAACGATCTACAAAGCAAGTGGAATTTGATTGTTACTTTGGATTTTGAAAGTTTTATTAATCGTGTAACATTCGATAAAGTAATTTCATTTTGGATGCTGTAAGCTAATTGACCATTCTGTGGGTTGCTTATTTCCAATTTTTTAAATCTGTAAAAAACAAAAAAGCTGTATAAGGTGTAGAAATAATTACGGAAACGCTGTAAGCTAATTGACCATAATGTGGGTTGCTTATTTCCAATTTTTTTTTTAAATCTGTAAAAAACAAAAAAGCTGTATAAGGTGTAGAAATAATTACGGAAACGCACAGGTGTGACACATACAGGAGTCACAAATAGTGAGTAAGTGGGTAGGAAAATGTGGGTTTCATCTCAGCCATTGGCGAAAGAATTTACACATAATTGATGGTATCTTGAATATTGGCAGGTACAAAAAAATTTTATTCATCATTTCATTACTTCAAGAACAATATCTGTTGGGCAAAGATTCATCTAGCAAGATAATGATCTCAAAAAGAGATACAAAAGAAAAGCAAATGAGCTTTACAATGTATTAGTACTTTGCACTTGTTTTAAGTAGAGCATGAGGATGACGTTGTAACGTCGAAACATGTAGAGTCGTCAACTTTTTGAAGACCATAGATAGGCCTAAATAAAATGTTTTTAACTGTGTACCAGTTTAACGTTGAACATTATTTCTGATTTTTACGTTTAGTTTTATAATTTCTTGGGTTTTGAACCTTGACATACGTAAGGATAGTTAGAAAGATTCAAAAACTGTGCAAAAGACATATAATGCATTTTCTTTGAAGACAGTAAAAATAATGTTCTCCTAAAACCGATTGGAAAACAATTCGTGCTCCGTTACTCAGGGTAGTTATTTTCACTGTATGTATGTATGTTTCTAATAAATTGAGCTGTCCTTGGCGGTTCTCTTCATCCTAGACACTGCTAGCAATACCAACAAGACTTTTCGGAACCATTGACGTCATTAGATCGAAACTCATAAAGATACCGTTTTTTATCTCTATGGTATTCACCTTTTTACTTCACCAACATTTATCGACTAAAAGAACACCTGACCACTGATAAGGCATATGTAAAGATTATCGTTCATAAAATTAAGACAAAGGATTTTATTCCAGAAGGTTATCCATAATGAGTGGTGATGGAGGTGAGTTGATGACTAGTTTATTTGGTCCAATGTTAAAAATTCTCAAATACAATTTTTCCAACATCTCTAAATCATAAGTTCTGAAATTCGGTTCAATATAAGAGAGACAGAAAAAAAAGACAATCTCACCCGAGGTTTTAGGATAAAAATCAGATCCCAGCAAAGTCTCGTAAATCGCGAATTCACGCATACCGAGGATTACCCGAGTTACGGATCAACACATGACAAACAGAACTGATGAGAAAAGCTACACGCATTTAGAACTATGTGCTGTACGATTCACAACAGATACCCATCAAACAGAATCCATTGCAGTAATGCAGCAAAATAAAGTTGATAAACTAACCATCTCATATTATCTTCCTTACCTTCCGGTTTTGAACGAACAACTGTAAATAATAATAATAATAATAATAAAACTTCTATGCTGTACTGCAAACTATAAATTCAACTGTTTTTACAAATTTCAAGGATCACAAGGTTCGAGATCAGGTAAAATTACGTTAAATAAGAAGCCACATTCGTTTGTTATTCGTTGTTCTTTTACTTAGGGCAAAGCCATACAATAGGTTATCTGTAGTCTGTCCGCCACTGGGAAACTTAACCGCTGACCCACCGGGCATCATTTGGTAGCAATACAACATCTTTTACGGAAAGATGACGTACATTAACCATACATATTTCGAAATTAATCTTCTAACTTGAGTATGTAACAAATTACGATGATAATTTCCACAGAAAAAAAAAAAGAAGAAAAGGGGTGTACACATCAGAGAGTACTGGGTAGACCATTTAAATAATTACGTATATGTTAGAGCAAAAGGCTGGATACTGTATGATATTAATAAACAGAAGAATTTTCGAAATTGGAGGGGGGACGAATTGAGTGTAAACAATTGCTTTTTTTTTTTAATTCAGCACCGTTAGGATAAACATGTACATTTCTTTATCTTATATCAGAAATTCTAATTTATTCGTTGAACAGTAATTCGAACTTCATAATATCGCATCTTTGTGCGTTTATTCGAAACGTGCGTCAAGTAGCATATTATTGTGTTTGGGTTTAATTGAACGGTGTATCGTGCAACTTATTCAGTAGTCTGTGAAGTGCGTTTGGATTAAAAACTCGCTATATTCATTTATATTTGTTGTTGTTTACAATCTAGTGTGTAGCTGTCTGTCAGACATAATGAGGTTAAGCTTAAAAATTCAGACAGGTGATACTTTTGATTGGCAATATAGAATATATGCATTTACGGGGTGTTCCACAAGGAAATTAACGTTGCTTTTCTCGTTTCTTTGCAGATTGTTAAGTGAACGTGTTTGGGTGATGTGGACTGAAGAGCCTCGGTACTCTATCAATGTTGAAAACACTCTGTATACGTAGACAGACATTTAGTGTATACGATAACCGACTTTGGGACAGCCTGTAATTGCAGTACATGATGGCAAGATGTTTGTCAAAATTGATATTTCTTATGTTGATGATGATCGCGCATATTAAGTGGAAATAGAAAAATATGTTTTAGAAACATCAAACTTCATAGATATTTTCCCCTTAATACGCACGATGTACGCGACTGCCTGAATTAAATACTACTGCCTTATTTAATAACATAGTTATGTTCTATATATTTTTTTTGCGTGAGAAACTTCTGTTATTTTTATCTATTTTAGTTTGCAATGACCAATACATGTATGCTGATATATATTATATAGGGCCTGGCATGGCTTTGTGGTTAAGGCACTTGACTCGCAATCTACGTTTCACAGGTTCCAATCCCCCTCAAACATGCTTGCCCTTTCAGTCGTGGAGACCTAAAGTGTGACTGACCATCCTATTATTCGTTGGTGAAAGAGTGGCCCTAGAGTTGGCGGTGGGTGCTGTTGACTAATTGACTTCTCTCTAGTCTATCACTGCTACATTGGGGACGGCTAGCGCAGATAGCCCTCGAGTAGCTTTGCGCGAAATTCAAAAGAAACAAACCAAACAAATATACTGATATATTCCATTCCATTTTATGTAAATTGTGAAGTATTACAGTATGACTTAAGATTAATTAAATCAATTCAAAATTCCACAAAGACACGGTTACACGGTAATCATAAATTCTACTATGTGCAATACAATTTAAGGTGTGGTATTTGTTATTTTTGTGTGATATGAAAGGTTATGTGGTCAATCCATCAACCACATTTATTTTAATTTTGTTTTAGTACGCCATATATTATATTCTCTTGTAAGGAAAAGCTCGCTGTCTGTTCATTTCCAAGCATTTCGGTAATAAAATACCACTTCTGCTACATTCGCTCATGAAAGAACCATTAAGAATACAGATTTAAAAACGTATTTAGTCAGTAAATAGGCGGTAGTTAGATACAGGTTATTCAAAAACTGTTATACACACGCCACAAGATAATTAATATAACAGAGAAATAAAAAATAAAGAGTGTACCAAATACACAGTTACAGTAAAATAAGGATTATGAATGCAAATATTGTCCGATTTTCGATCTCATTATAAAACATCAACTTACTAACGTACTTATTTGTTTGTTCCAGTGTTTAAAAATGTTCTACATTTCGTAAGCTTATTAACTCCAATGGTTGAAATATTAACATCCCAAAGGGGAGAAAGGTACCTGTGTTAAATAGTAATCCACAAGTTTCTATGCGGTAATAAGTTGTTAAAGCGTATTTTAACCGATATGATGATTGTGTAATTACAGAGCTAAATGTAGAAGACTCGGATTTTAATCATACAAATGGAAATCAATGCATTGTTAACGTACGTAGCGCAGGACGTCTACAAGTAGTTATATATATTTTTTTAAACGTAAAAACATTTAAACGACGAGAGATAAAGGCATAGGATTAAAAAAATATGTTAGTGTAAAAACCATGAAGATGTAATTTATCCCATCAGTTTTAGCTTAAACTAAGATTTAATATTTTGTCAATAAATACTGCCAAAACGGTGACTGTCCAGAAAAAAAAAAGTTTGTGGAATTTAAGTTTGCTGTTCACGTGCAATTTCGTGCAGTTCTAACAAGTCTCTATTGCATGGGCAACATCTAAAATGTTATGCGATAATATAAAACGTACAAAAGACACGGGATTTGTGTGTATTATGCGGAAAATGTACGACCTAACGTGTACTATGGACTCTCATATCTGAACATGCTAGAACATTTTCTTCCCGTATTTGGAAGCTGACAGTTTTAGATGTTTCTTCCAGCAAGACGAAACATTCACCACCCCATTTTGTATTTTTTGTTCGTGAAGCTTTACGCAATTTTATAACCGCCGAGTTGGCTGTATAGGACCGTTACCCTGGGCGTCATACTCTTCAGACCCAAGACTAGTGGAATTTTGGTTGTGAGGACACATCCAGTTTACATTTCACATCCTACGTCTTGATACACATCTAAGAAACAATTGATGGAAGTCCAAAATGAATGCTTGTCAGAATGCGCTTGGTAAGTGGGGAAACCCCCTGCCGTAATGCGCTGATATTACTAGCAAGTGGATGTGGCATAAACCCTGAGGGTGCGTAGACTAACATGCACTTTTTTAGATGTTTCTATGTTTGTTTAAAAGTTATGACGTCTTAAAATGTGCAAACATGAAGACGTCCTACATAGTATGCATAGTTTGGTAGCACTGCTAACTTTAACCCATTGACTGCGGCTGCTCTAAATGCGCGCGGAATTTATGCAAACCGTAAATCGTATACGGCACACTCGCATTCAACTGCCGGAGGGGGACCGTACCCTATACGGCGATTCAGCAGTCAATGGGTTAAAACTGCAGGGTCAGTTGAACACTGGATCATGACAGAAAGTTTCCATCTCGTGTAAAAGTTACCAACTTATTATGCGATAAATCTATGAAGAGAATATATTTTTTTCCGAACAATAATATATAAGCAGCGGATTCCTTACTTCTGAAAGTTTTTGTTGAAACCGGTGCTTCAAAGAGTTATCAGTATTCGTGGATTTGTGAAGCAACGTTCAAGTTACACCACAAATGATTACAGAAAGGCATAACCAAGTGAACGGAAACTAGGATTGCTTAAGATGTGACAGCCTCTACTGGCTTCAAGTATGAGAGTGTTGGCCGCCTACTGGTGGTGTTAGAAGAAAAGTGTTGATGTGTTGTTTTATATTACATATTTCTTGATAATTCACGCAAACCTATACTAGTGAAAAAACATTTTTTTTTCCAAAGACATAAACTTGGCACTTTGGATAGTCTTGCACTACTGTTGAATGATATTTACCTGTAGTTTGTTTTGAAAGCCTACGATGTTAGGCACTTCAAGAAAACGGTATTTCCTAGAACCGAAATAAAAAAAAAAGCATGTAGTGTTAGGTGGCCTGATTATGTTTCCGTTTTCTTGCTTTCAACGTTTTATGGTAACTTTGTTGTAAACATTGTAGTAAGAACTTTGGTTAAGGCATTTTACTCAAACAGATAAATACGTGTTGATGCCGCCTTCGTTTAGTTAAAATAATAGCAAACGAATGTGTCATTTACATCGTATTCAAGGGGCGTATTGAGGCCGTTAAAAGTGTATAGAAACTATTTGTAATTGCATGCTACAACCGAGGCAAGAAACAACAAATGCCTAACCACGAAAAAATTTTGGAACCGTGTGTCCAAAATGGTGCATTTTGACGCTTTTCTGAACTATTTTCATGATATTATTTTCCATTTAAAATGGCATGTTTCATACGCATGAAAAAAGCAAATTATTGTACACTATTCAAAAACATGTTGATCAAACAAGTGCCGGTAATAGCATTTAAAGAAATTGTTGCTGCGAATTATATATTAGAGATGACGACAAAGATGCAATTCATTTAGTTGTAATGTATTAACTGCAAAAGAATGCGCTGCTCTTTACTGTCCATGAATTTTTGAAATTTCAATGTTTCTGTGAACATGCATAGTAGCCAAAGAACGGAATCTTTCTTGTCCCATTTTTGACCATAAATAGTATTAAATGCATTTCATAGCTGAGAAAGTCTTCTCTCTGCTGTTTGTTGTTGACAAATTGGCGGCTGTCACTGCAAAAGTTTCAATGCGTCCCTCGAATTTCTCAGGAGTCATTTGCCACCTAACTATCCATCGTCAAAATTTCTCAAGAGCTTAGTGTGACACGAGTAGTTCGTTCGTACATTCCCGTAAATGTCATCTTGTCGCCCTGGTGAGAGTTCCCGAATCCTAACTGGGATTTAAATCGTCCTTCTAATGCTAAAAATCTGTCTTTGGTTTCTCTAACCAAGTGGTGATCTATAAAGCGATAATATATTGCTCTTTAGCAATAGCATGACGTGTTTTCAGCTGGTACGTCGACCAGATGTCTTTGGCGACCCACAAGTCGTGGCCGTCGGATAGCCACATCGTGTCTATCAATGATATCGACTTCTCTATTGAGCTTAAACAGTCTCTTCCTATCGGATAAACAACCTGTGCCTCTCGTAACACTTCTACATCAACCATGCTTTGACGCTGCAGAAGTTTGGCGAGTTACATTGTTGACTGCAGGAGATGTTCTACTGCAACTAAACTTACGACGAAGAAAATTTCTAAGATGTTATTGGGTGTGCTTACGCCTTGTCATCACTGTTGTCTGCAAGTGTGGACAAAAGAATCAACAGCTAGATCAAAACTGTATAGAAACGTATGTAAAGCGTCAGCTCGTGCTAACCACCTAGTTTTACTTAACTCCAGAAACTTTGCTCCTCTTTCACGTTCATGAGGGGTGACTGACTGCAAACGCTTCCTTTGAATTGTTCAATACGTTTGGCAGAATATGTATATGCAAACTTATTCCCTTGCATTCTTCCCATGATGTTGCACACTAAAGGTTTATCTGAAGCATGTACATTTGCGAGACACTGTGCATGACAGTGCACAAAAACTGTGGCTGGTATCTGTGTTTGCATCCGTGCCTGAACATCGCGTCGATGTCCGCGCATGTTGGAAGCCATGTTATATCCTTGATCTATCATTATATTGACGTTGATTGCAGAATAATTTAGAGATTCCGCAAATGTGTCGGCAAGTGCTTCTCTGGTAGTAGTCTCAGCTTTTACAAAACAAAAATAATTTTATGATCATAAGGTCTGTCACAAAACGCACACAGATAGAAACCTGTTCGGTAGTCAACTTATCTGTTGCTTCGTCGGCAAGAAGCGTAAACAAGGAGACCGGTTACATTTCTTAACTGTGTCATTTCTTATCTGTTCACCTAGTATAGTGATTCTTAACCTTTTTTTTGGCTGTGACCTAAATACTGGCCGCGGGGCTAGCTCGGCGACCCATGCCTTCAAACAGACCCCCTTTTGTGCAGCCACTGTTAGACCAGAAAGAAAAGTTCGGACAGTCATTGGAGACCCTTGACGACCCACTCAAAAATGGCTTGGTGACTTACTTTTTGAGTCGCGACCCAAGGGTTAAGTTTGGTTTTGTTTTGAATTTCGCGCAAAGCTACACGAGGGCTATCTGCGCTAGCCGTCCCCAATTTATCTACTCTTTTACCAACAAATAGTGGGATTGACCGTAACTTTATATTGCCCCCACGGCTGAAAGGGCGAGCATGTTTGATGGGACGGGGATTCGAACCCGCGACCCCTCAAGGGTTAAGAATCACTGATCTAGTATGTAGATCATTTTATTTTGGATAATAGTCAATATATATTTTGCTCTTGAAATGTGTATTTGTGGATTAATCTGCAAATTTCGGATCCGATTTGGGCATAAAAAAAATCAAAACTTCAAGAAAATTACTATTTGCGCCCACTGGAGTATGTCCTCGAAATAGAATTTAGCAAAGAGTGCAATGATTTACATGGTATCCTTTAGGATTCGTTTGTTTATTTGAACGATACGAGCTTCACTGGTTGATGACAATCTTCTGCCTGTCCTCCTGTACTGCCAAGAAATTCCCAGCAATCGCGGTGCATCCATAGTAAGTGTTAATGTTTGTCCAGTCGCTTATAGAAGCGCTAGAGAGCGTTTTTCTCTCGTTGACTTGTTCCAAACTGCATTATAGATTTAGAGTACCGTACCCATTTATATTTTGCAAGAAACTCCCGAATAAATCGACGCTGTTTACATCCAAACCATGTGAAAAAAAAAATACGTTACTCAAAATTCCATTCACAGCATTGTTAAAACGTTTTTACTTGTAATCTTGCAAAACATTTACATTTTCTCAGTAGAAAATTGTGCAATAAATATAATTTTCTAATAGACTGAGACGTACTAGTTTACTGGTGGAGGAATGTGCAGAAAAAGATCGTGGACGCGGTAACTTTTTCAGTAAACTTCACATCCCGTCGAATTGGATGCGCGCTTTGTATCAAATGTGCAATGAAGGGTGAAAAAAAATTAAAATCTTAGAACACTCAACCGCCGAGGTAATTTTAATTACATTAACATGTAATACCTACTATTGTATTATTTGGTTTGCCTTCCCTACAGAGATTCACAGATAATGCTAATGAACGAGATTTTATAATTTCTAAAAATATTAGTTTGTTTGTTTGTAATTAAGCACAAAGCTGCACATTGGGCTATCTGTGCTCTGCCCACCACGGTATCAAAACCCTGTTTCTAGCGTTGCAAGTCCACAGACACACAGCTGTGAAATTGAGGAGCTTCCAAAAATATCTTTAACTCATTGCTTGATTTCTCATGTGTATGCACTTCAAAGAAGTGGGCAAACACAAATTTTTACAGTAACGAACGAAAGGTCGGGAGAGGTGTAGATGTATAGGAAAAAATTGGAGGAATAGTTAATAAGGAGACTGACACAAGAAATGGGAAGCGATGGAAAACAACGTTATTATATTGATACTTAGATTACTTAGACTAGTTTCTACTTAAAGATTTTGTACCTATATGTAAATTCATAATTCCATAATCATCTCTAGATGACTTCAAAATAGCATATGTTACTTCCGTCGACTTCAAATCGAGAATGGCTATATCCACCTATCCTGTGCCTTGTGTAGATTCGAGAGTTTTACTTTTAGAGGTAATACATTTTTCAGGTCCTGTTGATGTACTGTGTTTTAGATACAATACCACTTCCCGATGATTCCATGACAACTTGATTTTTGAAATTATTTCGTTAATTTGTTTTGGGATATTTTAAGATGACAACTTGATTTTTACGAGATATGAAAGTTTGTTCTGGAACATCAAAGTGACGGTTTATTTTGTTCCAGTGTAGATCTATAAATCAAGAACAAGTCACAGTTATTCTGATTGTGACATTTTAATTTTTTTATTGGTGAAAATGAAATTTGTTAATTATGTAAAAGATGTACAAATTTTCTAAGATGCAAAGCAAAATAATGAATTTGTTTTTGAAGAAAAAAAGTAAAAGTACGTGCCTTTTGGCCTAACAGTAAATACGCCACTGAAGGGTTAGAATTTTGTTCAATTGTTTTCAGCATCCTCACTATAAAAATTGTTTCACCATAAAGAACCACACATCTAGCGAGTCTGAGAACTTTTCGTCCTGAAGAACGACAAAGACTAATTAATGCCACGCTATCAACTGGTTCAAGTACAGGAAGTAGTGCAAAGATAATCTTAAATGATAAAGACGTCACTAGTGTCCAGTTCTCTTTATACAGACGACTTCAGGTTCTGTCTTCACTTCAATGATGATCGTCAGCGTGTGTGGAAAGAGACTGTATATAGAGTGCTACGCAGACTCAAATCAGGGTATAGCTCTCTGATGATGTGTGGAAGAGAAGTGCCAGTAAAGATGGTTTGTGTGTGTGTGTGTGTGTGTGTGTGTGTGTGTGTGTGTGTGTGTGTGTGTGTGTGTGTGTGTGTGTGTGTGTGTGTGTGTGTGTGTGTGTGTGTGTGTGTAGAGTAGTAGTAATTAATACTACTACTACTATACGTAGTAGTATACGTACGTACGACGTACGTAGTTACGTAGTAGTGTA
>NW_013665700.1:536645-542773 GCF_000517525.1 Limulus polyphemus | reverse complement strand
AGTAGGTAGTACGTACGACGACGACGAACTAACTAACGTAAGGTAAGGTAAGTACGTCTCTCGTGTAGTAGTAGTGTGGTAGGAAGAGTAGACGAGAGAGTGTGTGTGTGTGTGTGTGTGTGTGTGTGTGTGTGTGTGTGTGTGTGTGTGTGTGTGTGTGTGTGTGTGTGTGGACTGGACAGAATTTAATACACACTTAACTCCATAGGATAGATCCGAGACCAGTTAGCTTAATGGATGTATCAACCTATATATTTAATAAGCCTGACATTTAGAACAGTGAGGGTGCTATTATCACATGCAGAGCTCAATACAAAAGATGATAATGGACAATCCTAATCAATGAGAACCATATAACATTTTGACTCGTTACTGTATCGAGAACGAAAGAAAACAAACGATATATAATACTTGAAATATGATCTTAAATATATCTATCGTTTAACGAGACACGTATTTCCCAATTGATTGCAAATTGACTTTAAAAAGGCGGTTTTCTTTAATACTTATTCCAGAGTGGTACTTGTTAGATAACGAATTCTGTAATGGAGAATCGTGATGGCAGACCAAAAATCGAATCCAGCTCGTTTTGACAGCAGACGCAGTATTAAACTAGTTAGGCTGGCTTATTGGTATAACGGCCCGTATCACTACATTAACCTTATAAGCTCACATGAAATTTAAATTAAAGAGAAACATTCCTGCAGTCTATATTTTGTTTAGTTATATAAGAATCAGTCATGTACGAGATCACAAAGACGTGCTTTTCTTACTTGTCTTGTACCGTTATTTATCGATGGGGTCCACAAATATTGTATTATAATGAATAATAGTATGGTTTGCAGTGTTACAATACTCAAAGTAAAAAACTGGCCAAAACCATTGTGCGAAATCACTCACTTTCTATATAATATAGACATCGAACTCCAGCAACAATTAGGGGGTTTAATTACTATTATGATGGTATTTTCCCAGTTATACTGTTTTGTGCAATTCGAACGTTATAAAGTAGTGCATACACAAGCAGCTTGATGCATGAATAATTTAGATGTTTTTGTTTTCTAGTGCAAAGCTACAGAATGAAATATTTGCTCTCTGTCCACCGCAAGAAATCGAACCCCGGATTTTAGCGTTGTAAGTCCGTGATCATACTACTTACTTACCGGCGAAACAAACAGTTTAGAAAAACATAGGTAATTCTAGGATTAAAAACATTTAGGTATAAATGAATAATGTTTATGTATAAATAAGTTAGAAAATAGGGTCTACACATATTTAATAATTTCCAAGATTTCTGGTTAAGAAAAGTTTTTTTTTCTTTACAAGCCTTCTTTGTATTTAATAAATTCAGCAGTTTCACATAGAAATTTTACAATTATTATAAGCACAGGAGTTTCCAACAAAATCCATTTGGATGTAAAGTAGGGGATGGATGGATGCTATAGACACACTTCTATTACTTCCAGAGTAAGAATTTTCTTTAATAAAAAAATGGTTTTACAAGTATTTGAGCTTGTTTTAACACCTCAACATGTATTTGTCTGTCTGTAATTACAAGGCAATACAGAACGACTGACAAAGTTGTGCCACACCACAAATGATAACAGAAAAGCCAGGATTTACCTTAAAAGACCTGCTAGTTTATAATGATTATCTTTACCGTTATAGTTCTAAGATACTTACCAAATTTAATTCATAAAATACGTATTAAAAATAGAAACTTTAGGAATTATTTATACAGCAACGCAATTATTTGGTGTATGTAGGAGTGTACTGAATCCCTTACTTTACGCCTTCATTAACTTGTCTTCAATGTTCCTAACATAAAAACCTAGTAAATAATTCAAAATTCACTTGTTTATTTAGCTTTCACAGTCGTTGTAAAATAAAAACAAAAAGTGTTCAAAACACTTACTATAAACTGACATGAATGCAGTAAAATCCGCTAAAAAAAAACACGCTGTGTTACGATGATATCGAAAAAAAAATAGAAAAAACTTATACCACGAAAAATGGGACGCCCTTCCTCTGGTGATATTAAACTGTAATTTTTTGTTTTTTACATGAATGCAGTGTCCGGCAAAAAACAAATGTCTGATATATAGCACGAAAAACTATAAACACCAGACAAACTGTAATAAATGTTCCTGTAAAAGCCATTAGGCTTACCAAAGGAAGACATGAAGGGTGTTATATATGCAGTGGTGATCACATTATTAAATTAACTCTTAAATCGAATGCATAATTGTTAATTAAAAATAGCTAATTATTAATATTTTTGTAGCAGAAAGAACTACAGCTAGGACTACAACTTACTTTAATGTATGAAATTAATCAGCCTGTCAACATTTCCTTCAAAAACTATGACAGAAATACATACAATCTTCAAGAAACGATCTATTCTACTCTATACTGTTTTATTGTGGAAAATAAACATAGTCCAAAGTTAACATAAACGTTTGCTACCTAATTACATCGCAAAGCAAGTTGTTTATAAGATTTATTCTCGAAATATTGAAAATGTACACTTCATCTCAGCATTTACTATCATTATTCCAAATGCTGCTATATGGTACCCTTCAGTGACACCGTAAATACCAATCTACTCACTCTTCTACAGCTTGGAAACGTACTTTAAAAGCTCCTCTCAACTTCCACATAGGTAAGAAATACATATTCTCACGTGTACTTCAACCCATCAACAGAAATGCGTTAACTTTAAGCGTTTTCAAGATTCCATACTTTCAAGATAGATAAAGTGGGCGAGTACGTTTACTGATTATTTTAATTTTATTTGATAGACTCACACAACAGTAACAGGATAATAACAGATTCTAAAATACTACACTGTATTGTTGGTTTTAAGTGGACTTTATTACAAAGAATCTTAAAGCTTATTTATTAACTAAACTTCCGATACTCACTAAGCGCTCATCTTTTATGAGGTAGGTGTTCATACTTATGAGAGACCATTCAACTCAAACTATAAACAATGACTCCGTAGTCAACTAACTCTGAGAATATAATTTCGTCAAAGTTCTTCCTTTTGTAAACTACCAAGGAAAGCAAAATAAAACAGTTAAAATCGAAAGTCTGTTTTAACAGCTTTCCAGATATGATTATGTGCGTAAGGACAGCATTCACACTTTATGTGCCGTTTTCAAGAAACACATGTACACCTGTTTTGTATTTATCTATCCAAAAACCCGCCTAAAACATATTTCATGAACTGTCCTAGTAAAAATACTGCAGAGTTACAGTTCATTTTACAGATGTATAAGCATTCAAAATAGAGATTACAAAATGTATAGTAAATTTTATAATTTTTTTCTTTCTTTCTCTCACTTGTATGCGAAAGAAAGAGAAATTTAAATAGTGCGTACATACATTCTAAATAAAGCTAAATGATGGTGGGTAGGTGAGGAGTAACATTTCACACACAAGTAAAGACTGTTTTAAATTTCGCGCAAAGCTACACGAGGGTCATCTGCGCTAGCCGTCCATAATTTAGCAGTGACAGACTAGAGGGAAAGCAGCTAGTCAACACTACCCACAGCCCAATCTTGGGCTACCGCTTCACTTACCAACGATTAGGGGGATTGACCGTCCACTTATAACGTCCCCACAGCTGAAAGGGCGAGCATGTTCGGTGACGGGGATTTTATCCTGCGACCCTTAGATTGCGAGTCGAGCACTTTATTCCCCAGACTATGCCAAGTCCTTACAAGTAAATAATAGTTCAATTTCGTTTCTCTATCAATGTCAGTTTTAGGGTTCTTTCCTTTTGCGCTGAACATGATTTTAGAGGATTTATCAGTAAACTCAGTAAGGGCTTCTGCTGTAGGGGCATACTTAAAAGGCAATTCCTCGAACCAAACATGGAACTTTTTGTTTGTTTTTTGCCAGGAGAGGATTATTAAAAGTTCAGTAAAAGTACTATTATCTCAGTATGATTATGCATTTAATTGAATTCTTTATATTTTGATTTCGCTTGCAAATTAATACTTATATTTTAGTGGTTTACAAAAATCTATATGCAGAGTAAAAATGTGATTGCACAACATAATGTATCTAAATAAACACAATTTTGAATTGCGAACCACACGTTACTTGTGTTATAAGAAAACACACAACAGTTATATGTTTATATCAATACAAAAATGAATTGTGTTATAGTTCACAGTAGTTTTTACTTGAGAACAAATTTTGTATTGTGAAATAACACGTTAATTTGCCTTTTTAAGAACCATACACCTCTCACAGGACATACAATTTGCATATTTGAGGAACGAAATAGTCGCCAAGTTAAAATTAGTGAAGACGGTAAGGTTATATTTTTAAAGGAAAATTTAAAGGCAGTTACCATGATTAGATACATACATGCAGTATAATACCTGTATGTCTTATTCAAAGTTTTTGCTTTACTAACCATGAATGTGTGAACATATTTTTACATGCCAAACGAAATTTAGTACTCGATGCGATACTAACTGAAAGAAGCTTTTATTCCAACTAATAATGTCCCCCTGGAGGATAGCGATAAATCTAGGGATTTACAGTGCTAAAGCTCGGGATTCGATTCCCCGCGGTGGATGCAGCAGATATCCCAATGTGGCTTTGCCCTAAAATAATCAACCAAAGAAAAACAGCTTATCATTTAAATCTGTGATTAGAAAAGTGTTCGAGAAAGTTGTCAATAAGTACGTATACTTAGTAATTTTTATAGAAAATTCAAATAACAACGATAACGTAATTTTATTAAGATATCTCGCCTTCTCAAAATCTCGCTCAATTTTGACAATTATACTTTTGGTGTACATATAACACTGTTTTGGAAAAAAAATTAAATGGAACTACACACAATTTCATTTTTGTAAGTCCGGAATGATAGGTAATATACATGTTACGTTATAGCGCTACGTCTCACATCTGCAGTCACTGCGTCAGTATATGTATATCATTCTTACAATGTGCGATTAAATCTCTGAGGAGTGTCAAGAAGTAGAACATAACATACTCATCCATACAAGAAACTAACAATTTATCTATT
The DNA here is from genome assembly GCF_000517525.1 of Limulus polyphemus. Lineage (NCBI taxonomy): Eukaryota > Metazoa > Arthropoda > Merostomata > Xiphosura > Limulidae > Limulus > Limulus polyphemus. The sequence continues at coordinate 537,723 of NW_013665700.1, read as the reverse complement.
TTCTACACTACTCTAAGCAAACACATTTCTACATACTTACTTTTCTGAGAGGTTTTATAACCACACACTATTACAATGTAAACAAAAACATTTAACGGTATTATAATCATCCAATAAAACCGGATCAGTGGAAACAGTAAAAATATAGGAATAGAAAGGTGGAAGAGAACACAAACACACACACAAAACTCTTTATAGTTCCATAAAATTGAGAACAAAATAAATTCTTGTTCTATAATACTTTGACAGAATTTTCAGTGAAAAAATGAAATGTGTATGTAATCCTGATTTGTGCCTAACACCTGTCTCATATTCATTGTTTGTCTGGCCCAAACAACAAGTTCAGTTATCTTTACTCGTAGAAAAATACGTGATACCGAGTTTTTAAAAGTGATTATGAAAGAAATGTATTAGACACATTTATATAATTCTATAATGTCCTCATCACAACACACAAAATGCATCAGTACATCAGTACCTCATATTTAAAGAAATAATAAAAAACAGCAAACTATTGTTCTGTACTAAAGAACGGTGGGTATAAAGCGTATGGAGTCCGTTTCAAGTTGTTAAAATAATGAAAAAAAGAAATAATAAATATATATTATATGCACGTGCTACAAATCATCTCCTAAAATAAACATGCCAAACAGAGATATAAAAAAAATATTACAGGCCAAAAGAGTTGTGTTTTAGTGAAAAACAAACAAACAAGAGAAGAGGAATGTAAAAAGTACAGACTAACGTAAGAACATTTTTATTACGTAACAGCTACGCAGGAACGCTACCCCCCCCCCCCCAAGACTTGTATTACAAACTCAAATGGCAAAGAATGGCCTTCTTATGCCAACCAAAACTAAATTATGAACTTTTTCCTGCCTATTACTGGTTTGAGAAAATACCAAACTGAATAAAATGAGAGAAACACCAATATTTGGAGCGCCATAGATACAAAAAAGTACGACAAACAACAGATTATAAAAAAGTTACACATAAATTGTTCTCGATTATCATTCTAATCACCAATATATATATATATATATATATATATATATAAACGTAAAAAAGTAAACTACCG
>NW_013665700.1:525460-535791 GCF_000517525.1 Limulus polyphemus | reverse complement strand
CAACTGGTCATGTCTCCTGAACCCCAGCCATTCGGCAAGTCAAAGTCTTAATTAAGCACAGTTCAACTGGTCATGTCTCCTGAACCCCAGCCATTCGGCAAGTCAAAGTCTTAATTAAGCACAGTTCAACTGGTCATGTCTCCTGAACCCCAGCCATTCGGCAACTCAAAGTCTTAATTGTTTAAATTAGAAAGTGGAAGTACACCTATGTCCTAATTAATATATAGAATTACCGATGAGGTTTCATTTGACCACCACTGAATCTTTAAAAAAAATTTTGTTAACTACTTATGTACCAAATTCATTGTGGTTACAGGATCTTTGATAAAACATACAAACGAAAATAGTGTCAAAATTGCACTTAATTACCACTAATTACAGCTGAAGTTTACTGTATATTTTACATATATTTTGTTTGGTGTTAGACACAAAGCTATGCAGTGGGCTATCTATGCTCTCCTCACCGCGGTTATCGATTTTTGGTGATGTAAGCCCACAGACTTAACGCTGAGCCACATGGATGGGGAATTGTGTATAGAAGATGAGTGATATCACCAAAGGTTCTTGTACAGTTTTTAGCACTGAGTGTTGTGACTGGCAAAAACAAACATTCCTCAATATGTAGATCCAATCTAAAAAAAAAAGCTAACTGAAAACGTTCAACGTTTTATACTTATGAAAACTTTTTTCATAAACTCCAATATGTTAGATTTGTTTTATAAAGTGCCATTGTTATTAGGCAGTTTTATTGAATGCTTATTTAATCTTTAGGTCCAACAATTTCCCCTGCTTCAGTTATAGTCTAAGTATGTTCCCACACTGCATTCATTAAATACACAAAGTTTTGTCCTTGTAATGATAATCTCGCTTTCTCATCATTTCAAATCACTCACACATTAATAAAAAGCATTTTAATCAACATACATGCCTACAAGTTATAATTTGTATAAAGCATCATGAAAGGTAAAACGTGAACAATTTTATCATTCTTATTTACATATGCCCCCCCATCACCCTACACTGTTCTACTGTGTCTATCACTTTCCCGACAAGCGTTTTGTACGCTTGAATCCAGCGATGAAACTTCCCTGCTTTGTTACATGTGTTTATAATAGAACCTCCCACAGTTCACAGGCTTAGAAAGATTGTACCTTTTGCGTTCTGACAACGAGCTAAATCCCTCTCTCCATAGGAACTGCTTATAAATCTTCAGGGCCCTCTAATATTCTGTCAGCAAGTGTAAGGACAGGTACAATAGAAAGGTGAGTTAGCATTTTTTTTTACCACTACCATCGTGTTGCATAGGTTCTATGAAAAACGTTACACGTGATTTGCACGTTTCGTAACGTTTTTGTTTATCACGCAAAATTACAGTTGTTTAAAATTTCCATTACACTTTGTATACAGAGTGTGCAGAAAGTCAACAGAGCATTTAGAACAGTCTATAAGGCGAACCATCTAACATAAACGTGTAAAATATTAGAAGGAGTCCATTTCACTGGTTTCTGGAAATGACACAAGTGGTATTATCATTATCAAGGTGGACATAGAGGTACAAATGATGACAACAACACTTAATCTGCTATACTGGTGTTTTTAGTGGCCTTTTCAGAAACCAGTGAAACTTAGTTTCAGTTATCTTCTGCGCAAGTAGAAAAAACATTTTCCTCTATGTTGCACGATTCGTTCTACAGAGTTTCAAACATCCATAATGATTTTATATCCATTATTTACACACATACGTACATACGGGCGTCCGGAGAGAGAGCAAGAGGAGGCACTTCCCCTGAAAAATGAGAAACATGATTCTTTCTTTATTCATTCAGTACATGTATTTGAATTTTTTTACTCAAATCACAATTTCACACTACTTTGCCCCCCAGGAAAATTTTCCCCTCCCTGGAAATATTTATGCGGACTTCCATGTACACACACACACACACACACACACTGGTACCAAACAGTACTTGTACTCAGTTCTTCATCTGCGTGTATTCCTACGGAACGTAGTTCAAATACACATACAACAAACACTGAAATATGATAATAGTAAAATACACCTTTTTTGCAATATAGGACTAGGTATTGAAACTTAATTACATGTAAAAGTTTATTAAAACCAAACTGCATACCGTGAATGCGTACGATGATTTTACGCATTACATTCCATAAGAACGTTTGGCAAATACTCATTCAAGACTTTAGTGTATCTTACGTGAATAATGTGATTTCTTACGTGATATTACTTTAATAAACGATATGCCAGAGTTACTCGAAAAAATACGAATTCTAATGTTTAACAGTGATTTTTGGAACTTGTATATTTGATCATTATGGCCGCACCGTGTTTTAGCACATCAGTGAAAGAAAAGAAACCATATGTACAACCCTTGTGAAGTAGCTGTTTGAAGTATGGTACTTCTAGCAGGCTTAGCGTTAAATAACTTTAAAGGATTATATATCTGTCTATTGTAAGGTGTGTAGGTGAGAGAAACAAAAGTTTCTGACAGCCTCTGCTTATATTTCACTCCCCGAAGGGGAATGAAATATACTTTAACTTAAATTACCACCACGATTGGATTGGATTGTAACGTGTTGTTATACGGGTTGTTCGTGTACTGACTTACAGGAATGAATCAGAACCCAAACAGCCTCATGGCTTTCCTTTGATTAAAAATATGTATTTAGGATTTCCAGGTATGTTTCCTAAATATTGTGTGATTTCAGTAACAGAAACCACAATTAAAACAATTCAAAAACCCGAGTGTTTTCGAAGGGTACACCTTTTACCCCCGGTGAATTGTAAAAAGAAAAAAAAAACAACTTAAGACTATCTTTGAATATCATAATTACGTAGCCCTACCCTATATTGTTGCTGAAGGACTTTTCATCATGTTCCTTCTCCATCGTGTTATTGCTCTATTGATATTTTATGCTTTTATGTTATACCAAGATAACAATTTATTAGCGGTTATTTTCAATTGTTGGAGTTACTGGAAAACTGTTAAAAGGCAGAAACCTATCGTGTTTCTTTGCCAGTTTAAACAAAGGCAAGAAGATTGGTTAGAAATAAATTTCATTACAACCGATAGAGCTATATTAAGATCATATATATTTAATGGCATTGTCCTTACTCGGCGATCTTAAGTACCCATACCATTATGATGGTCGCTCTTCCATAATAACTATAACATACATCTTATCACTAGCCACTTCCTTGCACATTAAGAATATCCTAAAAAATTATATATATTATAGCTGGTGGTTATACAGCATTATTCGCGTTTTTCATTTGAATAACGAATGGCATAGACGTACACTTTTGAATATCTTTTTCTTTTTTATAAATAAGCGGAATTGTATTCGTCGTATTGATTAACAAACTTCATCTCATTCACACTCACTTGCTTCAACTTTATTGTTCTCGTAGAGTTAAATTTCAGTATTAATTAAAGTAAACTTCATTAAGAAAGGAAGTATTATATAAAACGTTATAACTCTCTGAACGTGATAGCAGAGACAGTTCACGAAAGTATATCGGAAAAGCTTTCTAGGTGCCGAAACGTTTCACTACTAGCGCAACTCCTTCAATGACATTTTGATGCAATTAAGGTAATGAGATGATGAATTCTGACAGATGAGGAAGGAAGAAAAAATTAGATTAATTAACTCACAGTTCCTTTCTATTAGTTCAATATCCCTATCTAGCACATCACACTAGACCACTCCTTATATAACATTAACAATTACACCTCTATGAAATAATTATTTCACCCAACTTTTTGCTGATAATATAAGTCTACACTGCGAACATACTCCTCACAATGTTTCATCAGCAGGGGTCGTTTCTCCTTACATTTCAACAGCAATAATATAGTTTTTCTTTATAGGCTAAATTACTTATAAATCACAATATATAACCCAGCGGAAACCAACGTCAAATACGCATTTATATAGACAAAAATCATATAGGGTGTGTTCTTGCAGACAGTAATATCAACAATTCTTCACGCCTCCTGCTACAGACACATGTATGAACAACTGAATTATTGCACGTACAAAGTTTATAGAAAATAACAGAATTGTTTAAAGAAGACTGATAATAAGTAATAGCTTACTCATAGGATAGGTACACATTATTTTATCAAGTAAGTCGATGTGTAATACAATAATATAGGATCATGCTGGTTTATTGTAGATAACAGATGTGTCAATTTACCAGAAACGTAGATAGACCATTTGTTTTAATTAAATATTCTAAAAGGTAGCGTGGACAGTGACGAAATCGTCGTTACAAGGCTTGATTTATTTGTTGTTAAGCGCAAAGCTACACAATGGGCTAACTCTGCTCTGCTCACCGCAGATATCAAAACCTGAATTTTGGCGTTTAAGCCATCAGACTTACCGCTGAGCAGCCGGTAGAAGGTTTGAAAGGGCGTGGTTTTAAGAACAATAATAATCTAACTTTAAATGTCTGGACTGATACAACCCTCTTCGTAAAAAAAAAGCAAAAAAAACATACTTTAAATATAGGAACACAAAACACAATGGGCTATATATGTGTGCTCTTCTAACCACAGGTATCAAAAACCTGGATTTTTGTGCTGAAAGTCAGAAGGCTTGTCGATGAGTTACTGGGGGACGTAATCTAGATAGATAGATCGATATAAATATATATGCTAGCAAACGTATCCGTGCTTCATGCGACATATTCTTCTTTGTTTTATGGGGAGGGCGCGAGTGTGCCATGCAGGGCTACTGAATACAAGCGATCAGCAAAGGTAACTTAGCTACCATCGAGCGACATCAAATTTTACTTTTGCCTAGAGTTGGCTTCGTGTTGTAAAAATTGAAATGGTTGAAAAGCAAACCTCTTTATTCAACGGAGACTCTAAATTAAGAAATCAACAATTATTTTTCCAGTTTTGTTGTCTAGACATTTCATTTTATACTTTCAGTACATAGACTAACAACAATATTAGATTATATATATTTGTTGCTAAGCAACATGACATAAAAGCCATTATTGGAACGTAGTGTTACCAAAACGCACTGGCTTTTTTATATATATCAGAAGTTGTTAATCTAACTGATTTTCACTAAAAATATTCTATGAATACGCCACGAATTCATTTCATGAATGATCTTAATTTGGATTGGCTCACAAAGGCATTTATCGACGTTTGACTGCCCCGACTGCACTTTTCTGCCTCTTTATTGTTCAAGCTTGATTTCGCAAATAAATGTATCTATTTCAGTTAGCTATGAAATGTGAGGTTAAGGTATACTATGGAATGGGAGTGGTAGTACTTGCCCCGTCATTTGTAACGGGCTATATCCACTTCTGCTTTAGTAAGGTAAGAGCGGTAACCGTGGAAGATCTTTTCGACATTCGGAGGGAATGAGACTGCTGGAAAACAGAGTACCGTTTGGTGTACATAGAAAAAGAAAGACATGGGGGATCAATTGGACAACCAGAAGGCCACTGGTTGTTTCGGTAAAAGAATCAATTCTCTTCTACCTTCTCATAGACAACCGGTTCTCATATGAGAGGTCAGCACCTGTCGGCGCAACTCCTGGGATTGTCACTTAGTTCTCAAATGAGTGTATCTGTGTGTGTCGCAAGGGCTAACCATTCTTGCTGTGCTTCCAGGAAGAATCTAACATACTTGGGAATAAGGTTGATAAAGAAGCCGCCTAGAGGCATCTGTAGCTGAGACAGCAGATTTCTCACCCGTCAAAAGTATCAATGGTAAAATAAAACTGGTGTGCAACTACAGTGTCACGAAGAAAATCACGAGTCAGACCACTTCATTGAGTAACACTGTAAAAATCAGGAATACACGAGTAACTAGTGTCTGAGAAATATGTACTATTTCAAAACAGTCATCTGTAATTTCACGTTAGAGTTAACCTTAAAAAAACACAAACATTCTTTACTCCAAGAAACTCAAATGTAAACTTACAATAGAAACAAATGACGGACTCGAAATCATTTGGTTAAATGAGGTTTGGTCTGGTTTGAACTTCACGCAAAGCTAGTCGAGGACTATCTGCGCTAGCTGTCCCTAATTAGCAGCGATAGACTAAAGGGAAGGTAGCTAGTCAAATCCACCCACCGCCAACTCTTTCGCTACTCATTTATCAAAGATTAGTGAGATTTACCGTCACATTTTAACGCCCCTACAGCTGAAAGGGCGAGCACGTTTGGTGAGACGGGGATTCGAACTCGCAATCCCCAGGTTGCGAGTCAAGCACCCTAACCACCTGGCCATGTCGGGCCATCGTGGTATTGATAGGAATGTTGTTGAATCTGATTACAGTTATTACAGTTTATTATTGAAGTTGTCGTTTGATTTGAAGATGTCGACAGAAGCTGTGCCACGTGTGGGCACCAGTTTAAATTAGTAATTTTTCCTCATCAAACAGAGGTATATATGTGTATGTAGCACTTACCAAGAAAGCATACACTCCAAATGTAAGAAAGTTTAGAAGTTTTCAACTTTCGATGATTGCACTTTATTAGTGTGAACTTGGTCTAATAACTTCACCGAAGAACAAAACAGCAGTTTAGTTTGTGATATAATGCACCTTATCTCAACTGCAAGAGTTGTCAAGTGGAATGTAGGCATGTTACAGCCTTCAGTCGTCTACAAAGATCCGTTTAATGTCCAGTTCTTAATACAATCAGACTAATATAAGCTATTTTTAAAACCTGACTTCGACATCGCTTTTCTGTTCCGAAATTCATTAATTATCTCTCTCTCTCTCTCTCTAAACCTTCCAACCTCTTGTTGCTGCTTCGCCACAATCAATTACCACAGTTTTGTAAGTTAATGTTCTTTTTTTTTCTTTTTTTACTACAAGGGTGAATTTTGTTCTAACCCACAAGAATAGAACAGAAAACTTTCATACCTTTAATGACACAGTTGTCAAGAGAACGCCGCGGATGTTGCACTGAATTACGTACGCACCAGTGCCATAAGTTTACAGTTACGGTAAAACCGATTTATCCGAGCTGCAATGGTTGTACGTTTGCTTTTTTTTATTTTATGGCAAAGCCACTAAAACCATCTGTTGACGTATCTAATTTTGAACTGCCGACTAGAGGAAAAGCAGCCAGTCAACAGCTCCCTATCACTGTCACTCTTATAACGCACTCACAAATTAAAGGCTTTCATGGAATCGTACCCGGCTCGCCAACTCCAAAATCCAGGGCTCTACCACAGGGTGAGCCCATGTCTTACAAATTACAATTAAATAATATTCAAAAACGAAATTATAATATTTCACATTTAATGATACCGTGTATTGATGAAAATGTTATTACCCTAAATAATAATATTAATGTACCGTTATACACACACTGCCTCGTGTGTATAATACACAGATTTAAGAGACGAAGACAATACGTGACTTAGCTAAACATTCACGGTTACAAACTAACAACTCCAAAATGTATGATTTTATGTAGCAAAACGACTTCTTTACACTTTTTAACGTGTTTTTATCAACTATACAAATAATGATACCTTAAATTTATGTACAATACACTCGCGTTTACAAACGACAGAGCAGTCCGAGGCCATTATAAGAAAATTCCACATAATGGTCTAAGTACAGTAGCCTTCATAAAACATTAAAATTTCCTTTTATTTTCACGATTCTAATTGTTACGCACCTGGGCAGTCGAGTATAAAGCCAGATTTCTGAATGATCTCTTAATTAACTTGTCATTTATTCGTTAGTTCATCTATATTTTAAGTATTTTATTTGTTCTAATTGTTGTTGCTACGAGTTTTTTCCCCATCTGTAAAATAATAATAATAATGAGTCTTGTTTGTTTGTTTTCAGATATTCGAGCAAGGCTACTGAAAGGTTGTCTGTTTTAGCCGTCCCAGATTATGAACTAACAAACTAGAAGGAAGGAATCTTGTAAACAGCACCTAGAGTCAACTTTTAGGGTAGTCTTGTCTAACAGTACAGTGGAATTTGACCGTCACCCTTATGGTGTATCCACGGACGAAAAGTGTGAAGTGCGACACACACACACACATTTCATATATACATACATACACATATACACACACTTTTCTTGCTGTAGCGACACTCCATCATCGGACCCACATATCCACTATCCGACGCGATAGCCACGTTCGACCCAAAAAATAACCGATTTATTTAGTTACGGTTAAGCGAAAACTGCACACTGGACTACATGTGCTATGCTCACCACAGGAATAGAGCCCAGAACTTTAGCGCTATAAGCCCAAACGGTTAGCCCTGAGCCACTGGACGGATAATAAAGGGAAAATAGAGGAAATGTCAATTTGCTGGAATTATTATATTTTCAGTATAGATAATAAAAAAGAACACATTTTTTCGAAATAAATTATCACTATGTTCATGCATTTGCGAAAGTTCATTGTATGAGTTCATTGTGTGTGTCTACACACACACAGTAAACTTTCGCTGATGCATTACACACACACACTCATATATATATATATATATATATATATATATATATAATGTCTGTCCATCTTCAGCCTCTTTCATTATGCCATTTAAATGTATTATAGTGCAGGTTAATAGAAACTCTGTGTAGATAAAAGAGCGCTATTTTCTTTTATTTCTATTAGGAAGGAAAATCAGAAGATATTATATAAATGTGACTTTTGACCATACGTTTATATTAATTGTATGATGGTTTGGTTTTCTTCAACTGACCAGAGTGGCAGTTCTTGTAAAAGGAGAAACATGTTCGGTGTTTGAGACAGTCTTTCATCAACACATTATTGTCAACGTGAATATAAACATAATAAAATATGAACAAAATAATTCTCTCCCTCTCCCTTACTCTCTGTGTGTATAAATACATAGACAATATATATTTATATCATCTGTTATAAATAGCAAATAATACACAATTGTCACACGCCAGTATAGTTCCTTGAAAATGTCGAATACCCTATATGTGTAGTTCAGTTTGGTACTTTATTTTCAATAAACTTGTTCTTAAGTAAAATAAAATATAAAACTGCAACTGCCTCGAATTTAAAAAAAAAAAAATATATACCACATACTGTAAAAGATTTGTCGTGGCGTCTTATTTAACAACACTTGAAAACTGAAATGAATCTGTACAGGGTTTGTTTTTGTTTTGGTAGGTTTTTTCTGGACACTTTTGGAACACTACTTCCACATTCTTTTCTATCACTTTTATAACAACTTTCTTACAGCTTTCGGTCTCTTAAAAAAAGCATCTTACACGGTGTATTTACCTCCCTTCTTGGACTTGTTCAGTTTTGCTAGAAGCTGTTTTAAAAAAAGGATTTTTCGTGATAAATATCTAAGGATTATTACAGTTGACAGTATTGACAGCGGCATTACAGTTAACAGTGTTCGTAAGCACCACTGTATTTTTTATTACTACTAATGTGGTGAATTCCAAATTTCGGTTAGAATATGTATATATGCTAGCGAAAGTACCAGGCTTCGCTCGGATTATTAGGTTGATATACTCTAGATGACTATGTCAATGTGTGTATTCTGAACCCATTTTAGCATATAAGTATAATTTATATTCTTTTGTTGCTAAGCAACATGACATAAAAGCTATTGATGGAACGCATTGTTACCAAAACGCACTGGCTTTTCTATATATTAGAAGCTGTTATATAATGAATCATTTCTTTTCTATGTGGTTTTTCGCTATCTTGCCTCATTAAAAAAGATGCGCAAGTGCATGCGCGCACGCACGTGGATAAGATAAGTAATAATACCCAGCTGCACACTCGCAGGGTCCACTTAGTATAGGTGCAAAATTTTAGGTTCCTATGATATTTCCTCTTAGAGCTATGGCTGTAATTTCTTTTCTATGTGGTTTTTCGCATAAAAAAATGCGCACGCACGTGGATAAGTAATAATACTCAGGAGCACACCCTCAGGGTCCACTTAGTATGAATGCAAAATTTCAGACTTCCAGGTTATTTTCTCTTGAAGTTATGGCGGTCACACACACACACACACACACACACCCATAAAAAAGCTCTTTAATTACTATCATTATTATTATTATTATAGACTAGCGAAAGTACCCGCTCGGGATATTAAATTCATATGTTCTAGATGACTTTGTCAGTGTGTGTATATTCTGAAACTATTGTAGCATAGAAGAACAGTCAAAAATATTTTAAACATTTGTAACTGAATAGGCCGAAGTGGACTTTGACAAGATGGTGAGAACTACATGTATAATGTTTATATGATTATATTATCTATAGTGTTGAATAATCTGTTGTACATACGTTTAACTTGTTCCGAATATA
>NW_013665700.1:521690-524638 GCF_000517525.1 Limulus polyphemus | reverse complement strand
AATATATATATATATATATATATATATATATATTATTTTAAAACAAGTGAAGTGTGTGCTGTTTATTTATCGTTGAATTTATTGCTAACAAGTCACAGACACCTAATGTAGAAGAATCGTAAGCCCAACAACAGCATAATATAAATTCACACTATTAAGAAATATAACAAAAAGCCTTTTTTTTGACAATTGTCAAAGAGAAGAATATACATTATAACTTCTGAAAGCGGTTTTCCTTCTAGTATATCAGACTTATTCGACTTGAATCTGAAACTAAAGGTTTGCTAGATATATTCTTTGAGGTATGAAAAATAATGATATACGTACACACTTAAGACAAGATACTATTTCTAAATCAAACATTTATTATCCGAGAATTTGAGATAATTTTAACGATTAATAAGATTTTACGAAAATTCAACTGGTTCTGCACCACAGAAAATGGGTAGAAAGTCACCAACTGTGATCCATGACCGAAACAAAGAAAAAGATGTGAAACATAAAAATATTTTGTTAACAACTATCAGAGGACTTACTGTACTAGTATACCAAATGTTGTGAAAACACTGAAACGTAATAGGCTTTCATTGTAACATTCAAAGTCACGCATTGCTAATTTATTATATTTTTGCGTAAACCCCACTGCATTCCTTTTTTGTAATTGAAATCACACTTGTTTAATGCAGGAGTTGGAATATGTTATATTAAAACGATTCTAGAATTCCACCACATTGTTAAAGACCATGTTTCCACGTCCGGTCATGTTTTATCTGACGACTATACATCTTGAAAATAGCTACGCAGCGTAATGTCCAAAAAATAAATAAATACTGCGACGTAAAACTCTCATGTTCGCAAGACCACCGTTTTCCATAGATGTTTTCCATAATTCACCTAGTGTACAAGGACGATGGTTTTTCAATGCTCATTTCAACAAGTTAGTTCGCACAGAAATCCATAAGCAACTTGATCGTCATTTCTTCGTTTGGAATGGCACAAATACTCCTGTCATTCCAACTGTTTCAGTTGTGGAACTGTTGCGCGAATATATCGTGGAAGGAATTTGTGTAGACGTGATTTTCGAGATCCGGATGGTTTTTTTTTGCTATTGACCTTCGTGGTCGTGTATTCTCACCTGTTTCAAGACGCTGCGTTTTGCTTATCACGTCTGGGGGAACGATTTGTTGCAGGTCTCTTTCTGGATGATCTCTGAACCCTAAGTTGATCCATGCTCCTTTGTTTTCCAATTCTCTCATGGAAATTCTAAGAGACCACTTTTCTGTAGCATCATGCTACGTACGCAACGCCAATGTCAAAATATATTTCTAATACATGCTGTTCCATCCAAACTTATATTGGTTGCGGTTGTCAGATAACTTACAGATTTTCATACTGGAAAGAATTTTTGACACATGGTACTCAACCCCCCTCTGTAGAATAATTGGTCGTTCCATTCAACGTGTATGAATTATGATAAAATAGTAACTGAATTCCACACATTTTTACCTAGCTTACATTAAACATTAATTTTCATACAATGTCATCTTAATATAAAATTGGTTGCAAAAGTGTTTAACAAGAATCACCGATTCTTATGCAACGGTATCTTAATACAACACGTACTGTAACAATGTATACAAAAAAGTTGTTTATTATGCAAAGATTCGCACATTACCCACCACATATATTCCTTTACACCAACCAGCGTGCTCTGGTATTAAGTCGCGATTATAAATCCTGAAAATCGTTTACACTAGCATTTATGTCGCCTATACCAGTTGTTAAAAACTGACCATCATGCATCTTATGAACAGATGAGATCCATTTCCCTTTCATGGTCATATGCACACCCATAATTGCATCATCTGGATCAATGAAAAACCACGAGCCATAGAAGAACCGTATACCTTCCAGAACGGTCACCGTGTAGTCCAGTTTCGCAACTTACTTTATCCTACAGCAAGAGGACGAACATCTCGGAGCTTAGAAGTGAGTACAATAGCTAGTTAACATTACACTGAGTCGTTATAAACTCGTCTCGTACCATAATTTCAACAACACTGATAAGTCTATGGCGTCACATTCACGCCCCACCTCATATCCAAAACATTGTTCATGCAGACTTTTGGTGAGGACCGGTTTGGTTTTGGTTTTTTGAATTTCGCGCAAAGCTACACGAGGGCTCTTTGCGCTAGCCATCCTTAATTTAGCAGTGAAAGACTAGAGGGAAGGCAGCTAGTCATCACCACCCTCCTCCAACTCTTGTGCTACTCTTTTACCAACGAATAGTGGGATTGACCGCCACATTATAACGCCCCCACGGCTGAAATGACGAGCGTGTTTGGTGGGACGGGGATTCGAACCCGCGACCCTCAGATTGCGAGTCAAGTGCCCTAACCATCTGGTCATTCCGAACAGGTGACGACCGGATTCTTAGCTGCCCGACGACCATGCTTCCCTTGCTTTACTCCTGCTGACTTAATGGTTATGAATCATTCCGATAACTAAAGAAGCGTAGCGACAAAGACTTGGAGGATTTCTGTTATATCTAGTCACATTGTGAGGTTGGACGCAGTTATCCAAAACTGATACTGGCAAGGTTTAACAGTTCCTACACTGACGCACTACACCATTCCCAGAAACCTGTCGAACGCGTACATCGTAGACTCTTACGTACGTACACAAAAATATTTCGCCGATGCGTCCCGATTGTTTAAAATACCCATATACTGACTTCGTAATAACACTACCAGTAAACAAAATCACCCATAAAACTGTTTTTCTTTTAATATTTTTACAACCACGTTTTTTTTTTTCAGGTTTACCGACAACGCATGCACTTTCTTTAATGAGAGGACAATACATATGTGATATTACGTCCTGATAAGTCTGAAAACAGTTATAATAGAAGAGTTCTTTACTAGCCAAATACGGGTATCCAGACAAGA
>NW_013665700.1:512393-520777 GCF_000517525.1 Limulus polyphemus | reverse complement strand
ACCGAAGGCCCGGCATTGCCAGGCGGTTAGGGCGTTTGACTCGCAAACTGAGGGTCGCGGGTTCGAATCCCCGTCCCATGAAACATGCTCGCCCTTTTAGCCGTGGGGGCGTTATAATGTGACGGTCAATCCCACTATTCGTTGGTAAAAGAGTAGCCCAAACGTTGGCGGTGGGTGGTGACGACTAGCTGCCTTTCACTGCTGAATTAGGGACGGCTAGCAAGACAATGTTATAAAGTATATTTTATGGCTCGTACTTCCAATATATATTTCGTGGCCATGTTATAACAGAAGTTGGTGTTATATATACAGGAAATTTTAATATAACGGCCAGAAAATAACAATTGCAGATGTAACAAGATCTACTGTTTCAAATTATCAAGTTTTTTTTTGTTTTTTTAATGTAATGCAACAAGAAAAACTATCACTGCTCAAAATATCATCACGGAAAAACAATAAAAAATACCTGAATGCATATATACAAAACAATGAGCAAATTAACCTTTGTTAGCACGCCCCCTCCCGTTTAAAATTTAAACATCGCTGTCACCACAATAAAACTGATGTTACCTGATTAGACCGTGGGTTTGTTTATGACTTAGTCACTGTTGGGTTTTTAACCTTGAAAGGTAAAGCAATGGTGATTAAACCTTTTATGTTACGTAATATAAAAACGTATATTTCAACTTTGAACTATTAGGGTTACTTTAAGATTATATGGTCAACATCGATTAATCAATCGAAAATATTGTTTTATATTGGAAGTTTATTTTCGTCAGTGCAAAAAATACCGAGTTTTGTTACAAAGTTACACAGCCAACGTTCAAAACGTTGACGGGTAACATACATTCATCGTGAAATATAAAACATTACATCTGCTAGCTCGAAGAAGATAAAAATTGTCGCTAACACAATAGTACTACTATATTATCTGAACAGACTTTCTAATTTTATTATTATTCATTACCTGTTGGTTTTCAAACTTTCTAAGACAAGTTATGATTTTTTAAAGTTATACTTAACAAAATTAATTGGCGTTATTCTAATGTTTATGTTGTTTGACTTTAAAACCAGGCTACTTGATGAATATCCAAAATACCATATTTTTAATTTGGCTAAGTACACGTTTGTCCAATAAATAAAATCCAAGCCATCCCTTCATAGGTAGCGCCACCGCCTGCCTGATATTATGAGTTAATTATTCGTTACCCTTAGTTGGTTACTAAGCGTTCGAGTAATAGCGTTCTTAAAGCTCCAACATTGTTGTAAACATGTGTATTAATCGTATGGAATAAAATGCTTGGAAAAATGTACACGATATTGTTGCAATAGGTGACTGACATATGAATAAATATTTAATAGTTTTTAATCGTTCAATGATGTAAGAGCTTAAAACATAGCGTTGATAAATCCAGTTACCCATATACCAATGCGGATATGCACAGTGATCAGGTGAAAAGCATTAGGCGCTATAGGAGTTGCATTACTGTTTGCATGTTAACTTATATAATCTCAAATACTGTTAAATCGGTAATAACCTATCTTGGCACAATATGTAAAAATGCAAGCGTTATATTTGAAAATGCAGATTTTTTAGAACACATTTGTTTAAAAAAACGCAATTTTTATAGATTAGCGCTACTGTTGATATTTTATATTTGGATTCCTAACTTACCAGATAGAAGTCATAAATTATTCATTTTGTGTATTTACCCTTGCGTAGTATACATATTTCAAGTACAATGCTGCAATTTCAGTCTTATAATTGCGATGACACAGTAATTTCAAAGTTTTATTAGAAATAATAAAGTAAAAAAAAAGTATTTATACAACGGGAAAATATAACGGTGAAACTTTACAGCTACAAATCCTGCTTGTTTGTTTTAGAGGAAAGCCACATTGGGCTCTCTGCTGTAACCACCGCGGAGAATCGAACCTTGGAATTTAAAGTTGCAAGTCTGTAAACTTACCGCTATCCCATCGGGGGAACACTAATCTTGCTGTCACGGGCGTAGGCCGATACGAACTCGGTCATTCTTGCACACATTGGTTATCTGTGCTCTGTCTGCAACCGCGGATTTTAGCATTGAAAGTCGGTACATTTGCCACTCACCCATCAGTGCACAAATGTGTAGAAATTTTAACCCCAGAAATTTAGTATACAAGAGGGCAAAAACGCATTGAAGATTTATTGACTAGCAATTTAAGTTAGACAAGACCGCGTACGAGGTGCATTCTGAAAAATTTTAGTCCCGATTTTATTACATACACTAGCGTATAGCCCGTCAAAAATAACGGAGGCAAGTACTATCACCCACACCCCATGGTAATATAACAAAAAATAGCTAAATTCAGAAACGATTTAAGTTTAAAATTGAATCAATAGTTTTACTTTCTTGATAAATTGTATGCACTTCGCTCTAGGCTAGGTGATTCCACACTACGTCTTTACTTAGGCTTATTAAATGAACTTGCTACGACCTTTAGAGTTCTAATATCAAACAGTTGATCGTAACGAACATAAAACATTGCGACTGGAACTGACCAAGTTTTTGTACAACCTTTTGTCACTATGAGGCAATCTTTAAATTCGGTACCTGTTTTATAGAAAAAAAAATATTTTCTACAGTACAGCTTCAATCACTTCCAGTAATAAAGGCATGACCATTTCTATAAGAATAGCAGTGGTTGAACTCATACTGTGACCAAAGTTTTGTGAGTTTAAAGTGGGAACAGGCTTGTAACTTATGAACATGTTTTATAACTAGTTTTTGCTGAATCTCAGAATTACGACTGGAATGCTATCTCACGCGCTATAAAACACATCTCGTTCTGTTTGATACTAGAAAAGCTTACGGATGGGCACTTTTTTTTTATGTGCGCTTGTGGTTGATTTATCCACTGCATTTATAGCTAGCTATATTTCTACAAGTCCTTCAGTACAATTACAAAATTTTCTTCTCTTTCGAAGAAACTAAACAAAAAGGAAGTACACACATCAACAAACTTCTGTCACCTCAGCAAGAGAATTTCGCAAACGGAACTTTTAAAAAAAAAAATCGAAATGTCAGTCTCTGCATGTACAGCTGTGAAAGACTGCTAGTAGAATCGTTGTACGCATTTTAATAGCAAAGAAACTTTCATTATTCGGTTTAATGGATATAGTGAGCATTTCACTGATCTTTCATTTCAGGAGGAAGGGAGACTAAAGTCAGTTGAGAGAACGTAAATCTTTCAGACTATAATTATTAAACTTGGAGAAACTTAACTTTATTTACTGATGAAATTGGCAATGCTTAAAAAGACAGAAAATTATGTCTTCCTTTTGTGATGCAATCATAATAGGAGTTGGTTAACCAGTGTACTACACCACCCTGCTGTTATGAACTAAAATTTGTTGGGTTTGTTTCAAGTGAAATATTTATGATAGAAACGCCCTCAAGTTACGTCAGTTTTTTTTTTTTTATGTGACACATCTGCCGTGTCCTTGTTGTGTCTTCTGGGTACACTCATATTGGATGACCTTAGGGCATCTGAGGTTCCCATGACCAAACAGGGTTATTAATCTATCAAACTAGCTTTTTGAGGTGTTGAAAATAGCAAAATAATTAAGACGAACGGTATGCGAAGTTTAATTTATACACACAATGTGTTAGAAAAAGTCTTTTCTGAGCTGTCAGACATTTCTGGGTAGTATACTCCATACCACGTTGTCAAGGTAAGGTCACTTAATTTCTATGATCATTTTGCCTTTGTATTATTTCCTGTCAATTTCAAAAATAGTTATTTTCATATTCTCTCCCTCACTCACACACACACACACACACCCAAGCGTGAAAACCAATTTGTTTCATATTTTTTGGAATCTTGGGATCTGCGACAGGATTGAAGGCTTCCATAACCCTACGTGTAGTTTGTTTTTCTTCTAATTTGCTAATACTGAATTATAGCATTTTGGCACTTGTGTATAATGTTAAAATCATAAACAATATTCAACGTTAAACTGGTACACAACTAAAAACATTTTATCTAGGCCTATCTATGGCCTTCAAAAAGTTGACGACTACATGTTTCGACGTTACAATGCCATCCTCAGGAGTACCGATTCAGAACTTGACAACAGAGATTTGACCTAGAGCAGTGGTTCTCAAACGTTTCTGGCTCGCGTACAACCTTTTGTTGAATTTTTTTTGAAATTACAAATCCAGGCCTAATTTTAAAAAAGATAAAAAAAACGAGCAATAAAAAGTCATATTATTAACATTTATCCACTAATGCGAAGGATGCGATTGTTTTTTCTGTCACGATTGAAACATATGTGGTACCATTTTTGTCAGTTTTAAGGGAAGAAAATACTGGCGAGTCTATACAAGTAGAGGGCGAGTCTAAGTGAGGAGAGTAGTGCGTGTGTGCGTGCGTGCGTACATGGAAAGCTCAGATTGGACTTATTACAAATTTTATGAATATTTTGTATTAATTATGTCGTGTACCATCGACATTAGCTCCACGTACCACAGTTTGAGAATTCATGACATAGGACAAAAGATGCTGCTTTGATGTGGTGGTATAACATATGATAATCACAATTTTCATCAGTTTAGGAAAGGTTAAATTAAGACAGGTACACTGATCAAATGTCAAATCCTTGTTTAACATTACATTATCAGGTACACTCGAAACATAACTAATCACAAAGGGCCTTGCAATTAATTTCCTGGTATTTTCTTGAATATATTAACCTGTTACCAAAAAATTACAATTTCAGAATCCCTCCTCATTTTCTCAAGTCTTGCTTTGATCGTTTATCTATGAAGATGACCCTATCTGGCATAATATTAATAAACGCCCTTTGATTAATTTCCACGTTTCATGCATGATAACAAATTCAATGTTATTATAACAAATATTATGTACACTTAAGGTAAATCATAAGTAATCTATAAATTCTTTAAAACAAATAACGATATAATATTTATTAAATGAAAGTAAGCAAACAAACAATGGTAAGAGCTTTCCTTACCGAAAATATCAAAGGTAATCTCTACTTGAAACGTTATGACGTAACAGGAGTCAAAGAAGGATTGGGGTGTAAAATTATAATAGCCAAGAAAGCTTAAATTGTCAAAATAAAATTTTTATTTTCCATGTTATTAATCAGTACGGAGCAACGAGAGAAAAGAAAATGGGTTCATTAAAACTTCCAAGTAATAGCACGTAGGAGAAATCTGTGAGGTTTTAATATAATAAGCATTATTATTTAAATATAAAGTTCCGAACTTTGCAGAAATTCAAATCAATTCGGCTTAACACTTGAAAGCCATATAAAGTCATGCGCGAAAGACTGCGTATAATTTATTTTAGGGACGATAACCAATATCATTGCATAATGAATATTAGGAAAACATGTACATTCAAAATATCACTTAGACAAAATTACGAAACCCTATAACCCAAGTGCTTTTGAAAGATGGATCTTTTTCATCAGGAGCAAGCTGAGAATTTCTAAGTAAAGGGTGAGGGAAGATAGAGTGACGTCATGGTAGAGTACCATGACAACCTGGAAGTGTTTTGATTAGCCTTCAATGGATTGTTGCGGATGTGACTCAATACCATTCTGCAGGACGACAGGAAACTAGTGTTTTAGATAAAAATACTTTAGAAAAGTTGTTGTTAAAAAACGTCAAGGGAAACTATACTGGATATTGATAAAGTAAAATAAAGATGTGATATGAAGATCCATTAACAAGAAAATGTTAAGTGGATAGAACTTGGAAGATAAAAAAACAAGCGTATAAAATTAAATGTATATAAAAAAATAATATTAAGAAATATTTGATTTATAAATAAAGGATTCACACCACACATGAGAAAAAAAAAACATTTTCCAGACAAAAACTAATTAGTTGTTCTAAGCTAATCCAGTTACCTAAAAGTGGTTAAAATATATGTTTGAAACAAGATCAGCACGTTATGATATTAAACCAAATATAATTTAAATAACTACTACCTGTAAATAGGAATTGTAAACAATGTGGCACAAATGTGCGTAATCTGTGTTTTATGTTATATAAATATTGCGAAAACTGTATTAACATCTGAAGAAATCATGTCAATTGTCACATACATATGAACTCTACAAATTCATAGATCTTTCAGTGATATCGGCACGGTAACCTTAGTATATGTAGGCATATCGTATGGTTTTTTAAACTGATTTAGTAATAGAAATATCTTAATTTCTTTTCGGTTATTTAGTTTCTGTGCTGCGATGGTGGCAATACATGGTCCAGAAAGTCGTTAAGGTTAGCTTTTTCTAATTGCACTAAGGATCAAAGAATTAAAACCTAACATAAATATAGCATCAGAAGCACCGTTATATCTCTATTAAGTCATTAGCCAAGAGGAGCTAGTATCACCATAAATATAATTATTTGATTGGACGTGTTTATGCTTTGAACGTTGTACTGAAATAAAGGTCGTGACGTAACGTTGTCGATGGAACAAAGAATGCGAGTTTTCCTGCTGAATTCAGGCGTTCTTTCTTGAGCCGGTTCCACTAGGAGGTTACATAGTAGACTTACTTTTAAGATAATTGTGTTTAGTTCGATGTTAGTCTATCTTGAGAGGTATATAGTTGTGGGGCTAAGTGTAGCATAGTAGAAGCGATTTCTTTTTATGTACACAATTATGTATGCTATATTTTCTTTTCGTCTATTTTATACTAAAAATTTGTTATAATTTTTACCAACTTTATCCAGTCTCATTACTTTACACACACTAGAAAGATTTAGTTATATGATCATAATTACTCATCAATTCCTGAACGAATCTGGAGTTATATGTGGATCCGTCTATCTGATACTTGTCGGGAAATGAACCAGTTTTTCTCTGAAAATGCCACATTACAACAAACGCTACGTCTTACAGCTTTATTGTTCTAGTTGTATGACACTAATAAACAAAAAAACAGTATAATGCCACTTTTAGTTACTCCCCCCCCCCCATAAACCTCGATAAAAGTAAAGACCTACTCTTCAAACTAACCAGTACGTCATATAATTCATCCAGGGTTTTTAGGTCTATGGGTCTATAACAAATGGCTTTGTTTGCTTATTCAGTTTATGGGATTAATTCCAACTCCGTATATTCCTTTTCTTTCCAAAGGGTTCTATTTGTGAGAGTACATTTTGTTTGCGACATTTAAGTAATATCCACAAACACACACACACACACACAAAAAGCCATTCATTTGTGAACTCATCTAACATAAGCAAGTTTTAAAATTTTAACATCTCACACAATGTTCCCTCTAAGTTTTTCAATCCATGTGGGGAATGAATTGATTCACGTGCACCAGTATTAGAGCAATTTGCGGATGTGCGCTACAAGTTCTTTTTAGGGGCGGGGGGTATTTTTAGACCATTGACCCTATTGGATCATTAAGCCGCTTTGTATTGCTATCAGTTGGTTATTTGGGCTTTAGGCCGTTAACGTGTTGAGACTCCTCACCATTACTGAGGATGTGCGCGGCTAGAATAATGAAGTGCGCGGCACTTGATTGGTTGTTGTGCAGCCGCGCAGCTTAGAAGAAACACTGATCTCACACCTATCAGAAGTAAAGAAGGAGCCTATGTAATATAGATACAAACTTTAAACATCTATTACGTAACAGGTCACTATATACGCATGACAAAAATACACAAGTTGCTTAAGTCCAAAGTGGTGTATTTCTGTATTCAACAACAAATGTGTATAATAGATATTCAAACTTTACTCTGCTAGGCCATGACATAAAAAAATCTTCATTTAATGGTCATTCTCCATTTCTCAAAATTGAGAGGATAGACGGAGGGTGTAGAGGGGGGGGGGACTGAATAGTTGACGGCGCAACCTCAAATAAGCCCAAATAGGTACCTCAAGTTGTGTTACATTTCAGGTCATAACTTTTGGGAACACTATGTCTTGGGTGATTTTGACATCTTTAGTTAGGCAACATTTTTTGAAATATATCAAAACGTGATCTGTGTTTAAAAGTTGTATATCTGATGCGTTTTCATTTTATATTTTTTTCTACAACAAAGGATGACGGTCAAATCTCCTTATTCGGTTAGACAAGGGTTGGCGGTGGTCTCCATTGATTAGTCACCTTTCTTCCAGTCTAACAGTAAAATATTAGGGGCAGCTAGCGCAGATAGCCCTTGAGTAGCTTTATGAGAATATTCGAAAACAAACTTCTGAAATGATCTATATATATATACTTGTGTCTCATCAGAAGACTTGTTCTAAAACAAGAAACTTGTTGGAAGCAAGGTAACGCTATTCTAAACGTTTGTTTACCATTATTATTTGCACTGTATTAAAATTGAAATTTCTTAATAACAAAA
>NW_013665700.1:508124-511393 GCF_000517525.1 Limulus polyphemus | reverse complement strand
CCCACACACACACACACAGTTATACTAAATGCAGGGTTAACTTCAAATATTTCGTTTTTTAATATATATTTCCGAATTACTGTGTATTTTTTACGCCCTAGTAGGGAAACAAATCTTACATACAACGTTCACTAACTTTTTTCCCCACTGTTTGTAAAATATAAGCATTTTAATGTTAACCCCAACATATATACTAAACATTAAATGTGTGGAATATATTGAAAGAAATTGTGCAAAAACGAACTTGAGTTAGACATTTAAATATTACACATATCTTTCAACGTGGACGAAAGTCATAGTGAGCCCGACTACGTGTGAAACATAAAAATACCTGTCGAAAGTGCGTGTTTTCTTTTCTTATAGCAAAGCCACATTGGGCTATCTGAAGGGAATCAAACCCCTGATCTTAGCGTTGTAAAATAGTAGACTTACCGCTGTCCCAGCGGGGGACGTCAAAAGTGTAATTTCACTAGAAATATGTGACTTCCAGTTCGTCACGAGTTAAAGTAGCTAAAAATCTATGTATCAATTAGCCAGGCGGTAGCACTGTTTATGTAGGGATGGCTCGGATTGTTCATCGAAATAGTATTTTAAATATCTCTTCAATAGATCATCAGAACTTTACAATACTATAGTGTTTCCCTTTATAACAATATCTGTGTCATGAGTGAGTCACAAGTTTTGGGAATTTCTCTCAATATCACAGCAAAAAGTTTGAATTTCTTGCTCTTCTTTCTTCTGCTCCTTTTTATATTACTTGATAACTCAAAAAACAAAACAATGGTGTCAACCAATTTCACTGAGGTGACATAGTTTCAAACGGTGTATCCGCTTTTATAAGTATTATTAATAACTAGTAGTAATTAAAAAAAAGAACAATTCTAATGTAAACGATGTTATCATTACCCCTTGAAGTTAGCTTTCTCACAGATATTTGGTGTTCCTTTAAAAAAGCTTAAGCACAGAGTGAAACAGGAATTACCAGCTAATAATAGATAAACAATTGATTTTAATTTATCCTATTTTTTATCTGTTAACATTCTACTACACTGTGTGCCCGTGCTATTATGTAGGGATTATGAAAATGCAATCCCTACTATCCTGTTTTCATTCTTTTTGAGGGACTGATATTAGCCATCCCTACATTTGCTTACTTTTTAAACTATAAACGTTGAATTTGATACACGTAAACGTAAAGTGTATTATATCTTAATTTATCTATAAATGAGGTTTGAAGTTTATGAATTCACAAAAAATGAGATAGTCTATACGAGATACAAGTAACTTTTACAACAAAAAATGCACTCAGAAGAAAATGTAACACTATATATATCATGAATCGTGGTAGTGGTTCGTAACTGGGATCGTCCATTTGTTTTTGTTTTTATTATTATTTAATATTGTTCCACCAGCTTACAGCAAAAATGGCTGCAAGTATTGTAATAAAATCTGGGCAATATTACTAAACCCATCATTGCCCATTGTGTAGGGTAGTGTTTACGTTTATTTGACTACCTAGCAAATAACAATGGCTGTATAACCGTTGATACCCAATCGTTTTAATTTAGACTATGGTTTATATGGAGCCTTATAAACTACTGCGTTCGTACGTGTATATAGCTGCGTGCAGACCGTAAATGTAATTTATTGTGTATATGGCAGGCATGACATGTATAATAGCGATTATTAACTTACTGTTGCAACTGTATTGATGTCACGTATCATATGTTTAAGTATAGGGTTCCTGTCCTATGGGACACGACGCTACTGACAGGATCACAGTTGTTTTTTTTGTTTTTATCACTGCATGATCGATTTCGGCCATGTTACACAAACGTCTAGACTGTCTCCCACAACAGAAATATTTATGCCGTAGTTTAAAAGATAGCACGAAGCTCAATTTCGAGCATCGGATCGGCAATCACGGTGATGGCCGATGGTAAGTGTCGAATTATGTAGACACTGTAGATAGAGTAGTCATCCTTGAAGCCGACTATAACATGGGGCAAGAATCGTTCAAGCAGGAGATGGCAATTCTAGACGAAAGTGAGGCAGAAATTTTATAGTTATATATTTTATTTAGAAAATATCCAATTTCACATGAAGTATGCAGCAGCGACAGCCCACCACAGTTTAGGGTCGTCACAGTGGAAGAGGGTCGTAGAAGTGTCACGACTCAAACTCCATAAGCAATGGAAGAAAGGGGGGAAAGTATATTAATGTAATCAATTCATAAATGTTAGTTAACACGTTTTTGACCTTCTAGAGTGTGCAGGATGTTACTCTTAATTAAGAGGAAATCTGGACATCTGCAGCAAAACTCCGACCTTACTATGGCCAGCGGTGAGGAAAAAGATAAAAGGGGAAATATAACAACCATAAGAAATATTTAAAATGATTATTTGTGTATATATATTATATTATAGTATGGCACATTGTCTTATATTTGAATTGAATATATATGCATGTATCTATACAACTTGAAAAATTTATATGGCTATCAATATTATCTACATAGACAGCTTTGCAACTTATAAAAACTATAAAGCCTGCATGTATATATACATGTATATGTCCATGCATGTATAAAACTTAAGCAGTTACAAAATACAGTCCATGCACAATTCCAGTATAGTTCAGTAGTCCCTCCAATCCAGTGTTTACAAACTCCCCATATATCTACAGGGTATATACAAGCATATACAGAACATGTGGTATGTATGATCACCATGCCTCATACTGCTCATACACATAGTACCACTATCAATGATATCAGGAGCAATAGCCATCCAATCTGCATGAAGCCAATTCAAAGGTTGTCATTGTCTCTCTCGAGAGCATCATACACCAACTACGTATTGCATTAAACTAAACTGTTTCAAATAGGGCAGCATAGCTATTATACAGACTTAAGTCCATGATGGACATAAAAAAACTAAAGAAACAAGATGATTAAAAAAGGTGGAATATAGATCTTTAAAAAAAAATATAGAAACAAGATAGGCAGCTTAAAATGAAAATATAAACAAACAAGCTTAAAGTTTGAGACGTAGTGTTGACATTATTTCCTTAAGCTACAAATCATTATTCTGACTCTATGTCCTAAAGCTGTAATAATTAGGATAGGTTAATTCTATAATTTGGACGGGCAGTAACTTCCAGCTTAGACTGAAGACTAAAACATTAGAAGTAAAATATTTTGATTCACATAAACAAAATGTAGAACGATATGAAAACAACAACAAAAAATATATAAATTATTCCACACA
>NW_013665700.1:503184-507075 GCF_000517525.1 Limulus polyphemus | reverse complement strand
AACTGTCGAATAAATGGCTTTTACTTATATTTCTTAATAATATAAATATATACTATGTAGTTGTTGGGCTTAGTATTCTTCTACAGTATAAATAATGAATAAACAGCAAACACTTTACTTGTTTTCAAATAATATACTTTTTTTCAGAAGGTCCTATGTTCCTTTTGTCAAAGTGCACTCAGGCTGATTCAATTACTTTAGAATTTTGTTTTGACCGAATAAACTTATTTTTTCTTATTCCCTTTTCCACTGTTAGTTTCACTCTAATATATATATTAAACGTTAGGCCTATGTTAGTCGTTAGGCTTATCGCTTTTACGTTACGTAACTTCACGCCAACTGTATTCTCTTTGCTTTTATCTGTCTAATACTGTCTGTCTACTGCTTCCCGCTCGTCTCACGCTATTTATATCTTTATTACATAGTCGTCTGGCCACTTTCTATATTCTCAACACCAATTAGTTATTAACAAAACCTTCTAGTCGTCTGCTTTTAACTCTTATTATACCAAAACTTAAAAATAATAAATAAATATCCACTCACAAATATAAATTAATCACTAATATTTAAACCAAACAGTCTTTTATATCATGACACAAACCCCTCTTCAAGATAAAATATTTACAATATATATACAAAGACTGTTCTTAGTTCAAACAAAGTCTGCCCATACAGTCTGCTCCAACAATGCCCACCTCATGATCCTCGCACTGTAGATCTGGCACCTCTGAATGTATGCAAGTGGTTGAATGGTCCGTCTGGATAATGAACTCCTTCCCATACAGATAGTTCTGGGATTTTCGAATGACAAATATAATTGCCAGACACTCTCGTTCAATCACCGAGTAGTTCTTCCCACTATTCAACAGCATTTTACTTGTATATGTTATTGGCAACAGTCCATCTTCATGTTCCTGTAAGAGTACTGCCCCAATTCCAATGTCTGAAGCATCAGCCTGAACAATAAATGGTTTGTTGAAGTTTGGCATTCTAAGAATTGGTGAGCTTCCCAACATGTTCTTTAATTTCTTGAATGCCACCTGGTGTGGTTATTCCAACTTCACCTTGTTGGGTAAGCCTTTTTTGGTCAGGTCAGTCAATGGTGCAGTAATTTCAGCATAATTTGGGATGAATTTCGTATAGTATCCCACTAACCTTAGGAAGGATCTGACTTGCTGCTTGGTCATTGGAGCTGGTGCATCTTGTATGTGGGTTACCTTTTCATTTTTCATGGCTATCTGTCGGTCCCCCACTTTATGTCCAACAAACTCCAGCACATAATATCCAAAGTAGCACTTGGATGGCCTGATGGTGAGGCCTGCTGCCTTCACTCACTGGAATAGTTGTCTAACTCTCTTCAGATGGTCTTCCCATCTTGCAGTGAGTGTCAGAATGTCATCCACATAGTGCTCGATGTTGGTGGTGTTCTGCAGCATCTTCCTCATCATGCTGTTGAATGTTGCTGCTGAATTGACTAACCCAAATGGCATCAGCTTAAATTGGTAACATCCATCTGGTGTCACAAATGCTGTCTTCTCTTTAGATCCCGTCTCCATCGGGATTTGCCTGAAATCTTTACTGAAGTGGACTTTTCAAAAGAACCTGGCCCCATCTAGTATTGCCATGATGGCCTCTTGGTTGCCCATAGGTTCAGAGTCGAACTTTGTCATGAGGTTCACCTTCCGGAATTCTATGCAGAAACGGTTTGATCCATCCCTCTTCTTCATGATTACAACTGGTGAACAGTAGGCTGAATTTGAAGTCTCGATGATTCCAGCTTCCAGCTTCCAACATTGCCTCAACTTCCTGCTTTGTCAGATCTCTCATTGCATAAGGTATCTGATAGGGCTTCACTTTGACTGGATCCCTGGTTGTGGTTTCTATATTGTGTTGCACAATATGTCTTTCCTGGTTTATCCATGAAGATATCTTCGTACTGGTACAGTAGGTCTTGTAACTCTCTATTTTCCTTGCCAGTCAGTTCTTCACTGATGTTGGCATCTTTGTATGTTTCATCTCCTAGTGGTCTTAGGTCTAGTAGGTCCTCATCTTCTAAAACAAAGTCACTGTCTTCTGGTTCTGCATCTATGATGGCCACATCTGCAACACCCATCTCTGTTTCAATAGCTGCACCTGTCAGGTCTTCTCTCTCAAAATACTTCAACAGATTGGCATGGTAGATCTTGGGCTTCCCGTTTACATTCACCTTGTAGTCCATTCTGTTGAGTACTTCCTGTACTTCAAAATATCCTTTCCATTGCAGGGTGTGTTTGTTGTGGTCTGTGGGCAGCAGAATTAAGACCTTTTGTCCAACTTTAAAATGTTGATCCTTGGGCTTCTTGTCATAAAAACGCTTCTGACTACCTTGGGCTGCATACAAACTCTTGTTGGGCGAGTTGACAGGTTTCCACCGGTCGGTTTCTGAGGTCTAACACATACTGGTATGTGTTCCTTACTTCTGACTCTTTTTCTCCCATCCATAGCTCTTTCAATATTTGCATCGGACCTCATACTGTGCTTCCATACAGTAAATCAAAGGGTGAACATCCTGTACTTGCTTGTGGGAATAATACTGCCTGTAAGTACCTGTCCCAGTCAAGTGGTCTCTCTTGGCACATCTTCTTTAGCATACTCTTTAAAACTCCATTGACTCTATCGCAACGTCCATTACATTTAGGATTGTACGGAGTGGTAAAGAGTTGCCGAGTACTGACGAGTCAGCACACTTCCTGCATCAGTTCTGAAGTAAACTGGGTACCTCCATCACTCAGGATTTCTCTCAGAAAGTCTATTCTGCAAAATATCTCCAGGAGGGCTTCTGTTACTCTCGCCATCTCTATCTTTGTCAATGCCATTGCTTCTGGATAATGTGTCGCATAGTCGACTACTGTTAGAACATACCAGTTGCCGTGTCAGACATAGGTGCTAGTGGCCCGATCAAGTCCACAGCTACTCTGCTGAACAGCTTTTCTATGAGAGGCATCTCCCCCAATGGCACTTTGGCTACCTTCCCTCCAGGTATTGTCCTTTGGCAGATGTCACACGACCTGAAGAATCTACTCGCATCTTCAATTACAACCGCCCAATGGAAATTACTGGTGATTCTGTCTGCCATTTTCTTTGTTCCTAGGTGTCCTCCCACAATTGTTTCATGAGCCAACTTAATCACTTGAGTCCAGTATACTGTGGGTACTATGATCTGTTTAACTTATCCAATATAACTGCCTTGATAGATTCGGTATAGAACTCCCTTCTGGTCCTCTATTCTATAAGTATCTTTCCCCTTTGTTTTGTGCTCGACTTTCTTCTGGGCATTGTTCCAAAGTTTCTGCAGTGAAGGGTCTTTCTTCTGTGCTTCCTTCAGTTCCTGCAAACCTAAGTTCGGGATATCGCCTTTTGACACTTGCAGGGGCTTGATGTCTCGTTTGCTTTTCTTTTCTTGAACTCTGGTGGTGACAGCAGATACTTCATCAATCTTCTTTCTGTCTAGTTCGGTATGTTCCTATCACCAAGTTGTGTATTGGTTCCTTGATACATATGACCTCAAGGTCTCCTAGATAATATGGAATATCCACCTTTATTTTTGCTATGGAAAAATTTCTCACTGTCCCATTAGTTAGCACACACAAGCATACCTTGCCTGTCATCTGATCATTGGATACTAAACTGGTTCTCACTGCTGCACTACTGCACACAGTGTCTCGTAGAACCTTCACTTTCTTGTCCCCAACATAACCTTCACATATTGGCATATTATGATTTGTTAATATCTCTTGATATTTGTCACAAGCTCCAATTACTATTGGCACTGTTGATCCATTTGCTAATTTGAGCCGACAATTGGTCGTGCACTGATCAATCACGTTTTCTTGTATTGAATTTGACAAGTAA